>NC_136906.1:15430333-15637833 GCF_949606895.1 Notothenia rossii
CAATTGTGCAGGAGCCATTTAAAACAAACACATGCTGGTCCCTTTGTTGGGCACAGTTAGCAAGAAGTAGGAGTTTTAGAAAAGCAGAAAAAAAGAACGCAGAGAAGGATGGAAGTTCTATATTGCCTTAACTGGATGATACATGTGGAAGGACTGAGCAGCAGACAGCAAAATTACCCTGAAACATGTTCAACTTGGTGCCTAACGATATTTGTTAACTGGCTCATGACACCAACACATAAACCTCCAGGAAATAATGACTAAATGCAAACCTCCTACCTTCTTTCTGGCTGAATATTAACAAAGTAGCAACGGGGGCAAACATATGCCATTTGTGCCGTGTGACAAGCACATTAAATCTTCATCACAAGAAAAAGCTTCTTTATTGGCAGCTGTAGTTTTAACACGACGCCAAGAAGCGCCAGAGGACAAAACAATGGAGGAAAATAAGAAGTAAAGAGAGAATCATCAACAAAAGCCAAACACTGATAATAACGAGAGCAGCTGCAAAGCAACAGGAAGAAGAATATGATTACGGGGACGAGCAGATCAAATTCAAATCCAGTTAGGTAACATCATCAGTCTACCAGTCTTTGATGTTTCATTTTCTCTCTCTGTGGTGTGCTATCATCACAGACTCCTTGCGAGCACATGACAGCTTGGAATAAACCCTAAACTGCAGAAACAGTTGCTCCATTGCCTGAGATGCAAATTTGGCACAATAGCAAAGATAGCGGCTAAATCTCTGCCCGTGAATAGCCCGGCGAGAGACTTCCAAGACTTAATATCCTTTTAGAAGTCTATTATCTCGGCCTGGCAACTTGCATCTCCACAAAACACTGAATCCCAAACACACTTTAAAGCAAATCCTGGCATCTGGCATTTTGAAATAAGTAAACCTTATCAACAGCTCGACACAGTAAAACAAAGAAGGCTGTTTATGTCTTTATGATCTGTTTTCTCTTGGTACATCTTCCACACGCATACACCTCTCCCGGTTTTTCCTTTGAGGATGACGTTAAGATATGGACATTGTTTGATGTCACTCATCAAAGCCGAGATCGGGGTGTGACAGGAGCGTCTCCTGATGTGTCCCTCGCCATCCCGCTGTCAGCAGAGCGGACACACAGTCAGGAGCCGGGAGGTGACCACTGGAAACTTTTTATTTGATCAACTGATAGGCACACAGGCGCTCTCTTCAGCTCAGTTCAAAACAGAAATCAAGGATACGACTTGGCGGGATGTAGGCCTATATGCAGAGAAAGGTTCCCTGGTGGGCTCTGCTCTGTGGGTGGAACATGAAGGTGCAAAGGACATGAAAGTGTGTCAGAGTTGTGTGTATATAGTGGTCTTTTCACAACATCTGCACCATTCTGCATTATCTCCTGAGAGACGATAGAGAGAGATGAAATGAGAACAAACATAGTGCAGGAGAAGAGAGAAGGCTCTCCGCAGTATCCTGCCTTTTGGACTTTAAAGAGCAGGAAAGAGACTGCTCAGCCTTTCTCGCCTGCTAGCTTCAACAGATAAGAAGAGACGCACCAAAAGGAACATTGGGGACAGAAAGAGAGCAAATAATAAACTGAGAAGTCTGCGCAAGACGATAACAGGTGTACTAAAAAAAGGCCCATTAATCTGTCAAGTAATCTGTGATTGTAATCACCAGCATGTTTGTGTTCAATGTAAGAAATCAAATAGGCTGCTTAGAGAATTCCTGAACGTTTTAAGAAGATAGAGTCGATATGCTTGTGTGAAGCAGGGCAGGCTTTAGGGCGTTGCTACATTGTTATTGACAAGTCGTCAGCACGGGGTTCTTCAGTGTTCGGTTGTAGTAATTATAATAACTCTCTGGCATTGGTTGTTTATTTTTTCCGATGAGTAGTTTCATTTCAAGCAAGTGTTTTTGATAGCCAAAATTAGCATCCGAAATAAAAACATTGGTGTCAGAGTGTGAATTATAGATGCACCTTGCTGACCAAGCTAGCTAGCCTAGCCTAGCTTGCTACTCTCCAGCTACATTGTCTCTTCTAAATATTGACACAGAACATGAATCCACAGGGGAACACGATTGTCAGTAACATATTATATGGCAATACATTTATTAACTATGGTGACATTTCACAAAAAAACTGATAAAAGTTGGACGCTTTGTGTTACTTAAGTTCTAGCAAATTCCTTTGAATTCATCCTCGGGAAAAAATGATTGTCTAGTTCATATTTCATGGCTATAGTTTAGTCCTTACCAAAGGGATGGAGCTTCCAATCAACAGGCAAAAACATTGGAGAGCCTTGCTACCCGCATGGCATAAAAGTTGATATGGCTTGCACAAATATGACTTTCTTCAATTTGTTTTGAAAAAGTGTTTACTCAATTTCAAACATTAGACTAAGGGTCTTTCTAAAAGGGAAAAAGTTGAGCTGAGCAAAATCGTGTTCAGACCAGTCGTATGTTTTGCCACATCAAAGGCAGATCCCTGCTTTAATAAATGCAGTTAATGTGGCTGGTGTGATGGTTTTTAATGGCAGCAGGGATAGGCGGCAGGCAGAGCAAGGGCTACTTTAGCCAGTTGAGCTAAACTGGTGAAACGACTGCTGAGTCTACAGCTGCAGTTCAAAGCCTATCAGCGTTTGAATCTTAACAAGAAGAAGAAAAAAAGGCCTCTGTGCATAGGGAGAGAGGGCAGAGCCTGGCTTAGATCTCCAACCTTTGTGCGCACACACACACACACACACACACACACAGACACACACACACACACACACACACACACACACACACACACACACACACACACACACACACACACACACACACACACACACACACACACACACACACACACACACACACACACACACACACACACAAAGTCACAGCTCAGGCAAACACATACACTAACATCAAAACACAAACATTAAAGGGCGCACAGACAATCACATCAAGACACACAGCAAGAGCCACAAGAGTGCTGACACACAAATGCACAAAAAGCAAACAAGCTTGTGCGCATACATCAAGACATCACCAAAGAAAAACACGCAAACACACACACACACACGCACACACATGCACACACGCCACATGAGTCCTGTGTCCCTCGCTGGCCAGCTGTGGGAGGTCACACAGACATGACAGTTCTGCTATCAGGCCAGCATTAAGGCCTGCCGCTTTAAACACAGCCTTTTGAAGTCACACCAAAGTCAGACACCAGGATCTCTTATCTCTCATCTCCCTTTTAACACTGCAGTGCCGACATTTCATTCTGCCCCCCTTTTCATGCTCCAAGCTTTGAATTCTGCCTTTTAAAAGACTAATTTTAACTTCTTCAAGGCTGGAAGAAACAGGCAAAGGCGTGTCGTTAACACTCTTCCGCCTGACGTGCTTCTTTTTTCCGCCAAGTAACGAGAGTTCAAAGGTAGCCAGGGTCCACCAAAGGTACACCATGCTTTTGATGTTCAATGTCAGCAAGCTGATAAATGGAGCATAGCAGCTTTGATGAGTTTTGCACGTCAGCTTTTATCTTGAGGGTATCATGGCTAAATGATTGTGAAAACGATCATCACACTAAAGCATCAAGAGAAATCATTCTCACACTCATACAAATGTGAATCTGTGGATGATTTTATAAAGGATTCTGTCTCTTTACCATTTGCTTCATTCTTTTGACAGGACGTTATTATAACCAATGCCTTGTTAAATGTTCTAAAAATTCACTAAAAAGTCCTCAAACCACAAAAGATGTTGTTCATGTGTGTCAGTGACATATTGACCCATTTGAATGTTGTGGTGGTATTGCATCCCCATTGGTAGGATGAACTGCAGTTTACATTTAAGGCACCCAACATCAGCAATACTTCAGAGCAAAATCAATTCTTTCAAACCGATGATCAGTGGTACAAATCTGTGCATAAAAGATGCTTCCAGATTAACTGTGTGTCAGCATCTTCCTTTATATAACAAACAAATAATAAAGAAATGTGGTAGGGATTGCAGTCTTTCATAAGAGAGCAGTCCTACAAATGAACCGCCAGGAGGAGTTTGTCGAAATCTGGAGCCTGTCTTTTGTGGGCTTGTTGGTGTGTAATGGAAGTGATCTTTGGGGCCATAGATCTCGGCCTCCGTTACGGATTGTGTAGCTTCGTTGGTGGCGAAGTGTATGTAGTGTGTGCATCTGTCTGTGTTTTAGTTTGTCTGTCTCTGTTTGATGGTTTTATGTTGAAAAGTGTTCCCCTTTCCCCATGTCTGTTGCTGTTGATTGTGTTCACCTGGTGCCCTGTGTTGTCTCCTCCCCCCTCACCTGTGTCTTGTTGTGCTGATTAGTGTTTGGGTATTTGGGCTCTGTTTCCCTGTCTGTGTTGTCTGGTAGTGTGTCATCCCTGTGGTCGGTGACGGTGTGCACATGTTCGGCAGGATTGAGGCTGTGAATCATTGTGTCATATGTTTATGAGGTACTAAATGTCCACACCGGGTTATATTTTGGACTTTCTGCCTCTGCCTCCTTGCTTGGTCGGGCCGCTCAATTGTCAGCTTCACCAGGTTAAATTGTTTTTAGGGATGAAAAGTAATCTGTGATAAAGAGGTTTGAGACATCATGACCTATAAAAATGGAAATATTGGCACACATTTTCAGTCTCTTTGAATGCTTTCATGGTATTGCAGTAGTTTTGATACACAACATGAGGTACTATAAACTTTCTTTGTCCGCCTTAGGACAGTCCCAATAAGCCGACTGTAGAAGAAACAATGTACTTACAGATATCTGTTGAGCGCATTCCCCCGTCGTTGATTCATTCTACAGCCCTGTGTTTCATTGAAACTCAAAATAAGTGATGACAGGCTGGGTTTGAGTTGCTAAAAAGTGGTCATTACAGACCAGGGTCGGCTCTTGAACAAATCGAATGGGGGGGAAATCATTTGCCAAGGGGGGGCACACACTGCCGTCAACAACCAACACACAAACACCAACGCAACTTCAAAAAACATGCTGTAAAGTCTATTGTCTTTCACAAACATTGTAGGGGTGTAGTGCTATTGTATAGCGCACCTATGACTTGTGCATACATGCACGGTTGTGGCATGACCACCAAAACAGAAACATATGGACATAGGCCATACAAAAAGTGTGCAAATGTATTTGGTATCCTATCCATGTGAACATGTTTTAGGTAGGGGTGGACCTCACCTCCTCTAGGAGGGTCTGGAGGCATGCTCCCCCGGGAAGATTATTTTAAAAATATTGAAGTTAAATGCATCAATCTGGTGCACTTTGAGAGCAAAATGAAGAGATCTATGGATAGCCTACATCTCTCAGCATCCATATGAAACAGAACTGTAAACAGATTTACTTTTTCTTTATGGATATTTGACTAATCACTCCCCTTTTAAACTGTATTCTTGTGTTACTGTCCTATAGTATTTCATACCCGTTTTTCATTTATTCTCTTATTCTTTAATAACTATAATGATCATATAAAGGTATTCCTCGCAAATACTTGTTTACATAAAGGGTGACCAAACAGTTTGAGACCCACTGAGATAAGTTAACCTACACTAAAGTTAACTATCTAAACACTGAGAGAGTCCTTACCTCACTGAGCTGAGGTTATAAGAGCCTCTCAGTCTGACAGGAGAGGACTCTCCTCCACCTTGGTGTAGAAACAGCTCTTTATATCCGTTAGCATAGCTAGCTAACCAGATGCTAACAACTACATTCCACGTTACCGCTCGCGCACTCACAAAATGCGCTCTTGCCACACACACACAGAGCCGAGCTTGAATGAAACACAGAGACCCAGAAGTTGGCTACTTGTACTGTACTGTGTGTATATCATATTATTTTTGATGGCTTTACTGTATAATTAGTGTAACAGATGAACAGATCGCCACTGGGCTTTCATCTAAGCATACAGCCTTGTAATGATAACAAAACAAAGGTCGGGGGTCATTGGTCAAGCAACACACCAATCAGAGAGCAGCAGTGAGCACACCTCAGGCTGTGTTTTATATTTGTATTCTTTATTTCTGATGTATTTCACACAATTTTTTTTTTGTGGAAACGTTTTCACTTATATGATTTAAAAAAAAAAGTGGCAAGGCTTGCCCACCCTGCGTTGGGGGGGGTGACTCATTTGGGGGGGCATGGCCCGCGAATGACCCCCTATGACGCCGACCCTGTTACAGACCATGTAGAATCCTCTACCATTTGCTTTTGGGTTGCAACATCTAACTTGTTTTGGTGTGTACTCACTGTACTCCCCCCCCCCCCCCCCCACACACAACACACACACACACACACACACACACACACACACACACACACACACACACACACACACACACACACACACACACACACACACACACACACACACACACACACACACACACACACACACACACACACACACACACACACACACACACACACACACACACACACACACACACACACACACCCCTCCACAGCCCTCCTCTGTAGCTGACCAAGTCCAATTTTTCTGTTTACTCCACTCAGTGTTTCGAAGTTGAACAGATCAAACACACTGCTAAGCTGTGGGTTTGTTTACTCCAGCTCTGACCCACGCCCAGCTAGGGACGTGCAAGCACTGCAGCTCTTTTTCCACATTTGGCCTTTTTTGCTTTTCATCTGGATCACAGCCCTCTCCTCCCTCCCCTCCTTCATTCCAACTTCATATGACTCCCCCTGCCCTCTCTGCCCCAGAAAAGTTTTATTCAGCAGAACGGCCAAGACTTTTATATGTCTTACTTAAGTTTCATCAATCGATTACCCCGTTCCTCTTTCTAGCTCCTGCACCTGTGGAGCCTTCATCCACAGCCACACTCCACATGACTTCTTTCATCACTTTTATGAAGTGTACTCTCTTTTTACTCAGAGCCCTTCCTTGATTTTTCCCTTCCTTCTCACACGTTCCCTGTTATCCTTTCTAATTCTCTCCTTTGAAACAATTCTCCCCTCTTTGTGCACTCTCCCAGTCACGCACAGTGTACGCTCCCTTGGAAGCAAATGCACTCACATGCTCACACGTATGCTGATGGAGGCTGTGTGTGATGTGAAGCCAGATCCGTTCCTTTCCCAGACAGACCAGCAGGAGTGAGGACCCCTCACACACCCACCATATCACCTCCCTCCCTCCCCCACCTTTCATTCTCTTTCCTCCCTTTCTTATTTCTCTCCAACAACAGAAAGAAAGACTGGAGAGACATCCTTCAGGGGAAGTCCAGGAAGACGTAGAACTGTCAGAACCAGCAGTGATGATTGTGAAGGTCATGTGATCAGATAATGATTTTGACCACAGCCTTCACTGTCCTCCATCTTTAAATCTTGGATCTACTTAATCTGTAGTCTAATCCTTGGAGAAAGGATCAAGACAGCTCTGTTCTTATGGAGCTATTTTTTATCCATTTTGGGTGTGTGATTTAAAAGTGTTTTTCGGGATAGGGCTAACAATTATAATTAAAGACAAACGATTAAAGTAGATATATAAAATCATAAATGCAGCAGAGATGAATATCATCGCTGGATACCATGGTTACCTATAGAGATAACTAATACTGCTTTATTTAACATGCATTTTATTTCCTGATAGTTTTCCAACAAGTTCCCTGGGAACTTTAGAATTAGTAAGCAAATATTTCTATATTTAGTGTAGAAGTTCTATTCTTCATATATACTGAATTGCATTCTTGCTTGCAGTCAAATAATGTCATCAAAAGGCTCATCCGGTCACAAGCTATTTATTAGGACCTACCATATCAAGAATGACTGCAAAGTCTTAAGATCCCGAGTATAGAAGGGCGAGGGGAGATATGATCGAAGTTTTCAAATATTTCCACAACATCTACAAAACATCATGCCCACTACAACGGGATTATAACACCAGGACTCGTGGACACTGCCTCAAGTTGAAGAAACAGTACTCAAGACTGGCTATCCGCAGCAACTTTTTCAGCATGCGTGTGGTTGACTTGTGGAATGATCTGCCAGAAAGCGTTGTCACATCCAAGACGGTTAACTGTCTCAAGTCCAGCCTCGACCATTACTGGTCAAACATCACCTTCACTTTGGATTATGTGACTGTTGCAAGCATCCATAGTATATAAAGAACAGTGATCTACTTATTTACGAGCAACTAAAAGGCATCAGGCCTATTACAGCCATATCCTATTGATTGATTGATTGATTGATTAGAAATAATGAATTAAAAGTGTACAAAGTTAGTCCAAAGTTCCCCTATAATTAGTACCAAATTACACGGTCCCTTCCGAGGAACTTCCAAAAGTATTTGGAGAACGTATAAAACAAAGCATAACTTATATTAGCTACCCTTATTAAATAATTGTTATGGGTAACCTTATATCACATTAAATCATAGCCCTTGCATAGTGGCCTTGAAGTGTTTCCGTGGCTGTGTGCACATGTAAAACAGCTCATTACCCAGAGGGCTTGGGAGTTATGTGGGTGTTACTTGTATCTAACAGAGGGGGGGGGGGGGGGGGGGGTTGTGGTTTGGTGTTCCCGTGGTTCACAGTCTAACTTTACTACATACTGTAGTGAATTCAAGGAGCCCTGAGGCGTCATGCTAATATCCCGCACAGTAACAACCAACAAGAAACCAGATCTAGGACATCTACAGTAGACAATGGAGATGTGATATGTTTGTAATATGAGAATGTGTCTTTGAATTGTATTGGTACTTCTGAAAAGGAAACAGCTGGAGGAGTGTGAGGCTGATTAGTTGTGATCCCGCTGTGTTTATCCGTTTCTGGTTTACATCGAGGGGGCATGAGAGCATCCATATTGTTTAATAATCAGTGGGATGTTTAGATTTTAGATGCAGGTTGGAGCAAAGAGAAGCCAGACCCTCCATCTCTGCATGCAGCGCCCCAAACAAGAACCACATGTCCCGCTCGTGGTTCTTTAATTCTCTCTCTCTCTCTCTCTCTCTCTCTCTCTCTCTCTCTCTCTCTCTCTCTCTCTCTCTCTCTCTCTCTCTCTCTCTCTCTCTCTCATCTCTCTCTCTCTCTCTCTCTCTCTCTCTCTCTCTCTCTCATACCCTGCTTCCCTCTCTCCGCCCCATCCGCATGCTCGCAGACTCTCCACAACCCCTCACCCTGGGAAAAAAAGTGGAAGCTCAAAGATTCAAAAACACATGTGGTTAGCCATAAAACTTCACATGCACTCTGTGTACCCTAACCCCCCTCCAACCCCTCGTTCCCATCCCCTCCAACCACCCAGCCAACCGACACACATCTGCCTACACGGAGGAGAAAAGCCGTACATAAGAGGAGACAATGGAGACGAGAGGAAGCGACATCAGGCAACAATCTGAGCTGTCTGTGGTGGGGAGCAAAAACAAAGAAGTTTGGGGGGTTGGTGGTGGGACAATGGCGACAGTCAGAAAGAAGAAGGTGACTGCAGGCTACCATTCCTGCACGGGCCCAGAACAATGCCTATCCTGTGGCCTGGTGGGGGCTCGATGGGCACTAGGTGAAATTGAAGACAAACGTAAACACCGAAAGAGGACAATGCTTCTCACTCTCTTTACAAAAGATGCTTTTCCTTCAGCTGCAGGGAGGATGCACACAGAACCCCCTGTAAGTAAATAAAATAAAATAGAATATAATAGAAATAGTGCAGAATAGTCGATATACAAGTAATCTCAATATTGATATAAGTTGCAAACAGATGAATGTTATGGATGTTCTTTAAAAAGTTCAGGTGTTTAACAGTCTATCCCATTCTGGCCCTCAACATCAAAACCCGTCTTCCTCATTTCCCCAAGCATTTGTGAGAGACATAATATCTTCAGATGCCATGTGATCAGGGAGGGAAATAAAATCACGCTTTCCTGGAAAAAATCTAGATTTGTTTCAGCCTTCAAATGTTTTAGTCCCATATGTTGGTCATTAAATCAGCAGGCGCTTGTCTTCTAAAAACAGGAGCGATGCTCTGTATTTCTCCAGAGTTATAGACATATCATCTCGTCTCTAATGGTATTCTGCGTTACCTCACTCTTCTGTCTTTTCTAATCCTACATTTGAACATCTGTAAACTTCAATAATATCCCTGTTAATTTATTTTTGATGGGTAGGTTCTGGTTCTTCTTGGCCAAGCAGCTGTCATTTACAAATGTCAGCAAATTTGGCATTGGTTGAAACTGATGGTGCCGATCTGTCATTGGTTAAAACGGAGTATCAGGCAGTATAAAGTCACATGATTGGTCACATGGTAGGGGGATCAGCTACCACAGTGGCGCCTGGCCAGCTTCCAGACGAGGCCCCCTGGTTGACCACAGTTCCACGGCTGTCTGGGTCGGTGCCTGTGTGCAACAACTCGCATGGCTGATCCAGGATCCAAATGAAGGGGTTCAGGACGCAAAATTGGGGGTCTCACTCTCTCTCTCTCGTATCCGTCTATGGTGGAATGATTGAAGTGCTTTTAAATTAGGTTGAGGTTCGCGGTGTCAGACAGTGAGCAAAGTCTTTTCCCATGGCCTCTATGCTCAGCTGTGTGCTGGTTACATTCTGCATTGACCTACATTGGGTTAACATAAAAAGAAATTGTGATAAAAACGTTCATATTTCTGAGAATTGGAAAGCATGTTCCTTTCTTTGTAATGCAGCTTCTTTGCATGTATTTTGTCAAATCCTTTTTGGAAAGTGAATAGCAAAGTCATGACTGCACAAGGACGTCAAAGCCTCCATTCAGCCAATCAAAGCCCATCTGTGTGATCCTGGTTCCACTTCCTGTTTAGGTTCCTGTCAGCCGTTGTTCACAGTTTGAGCCATTGATCTGGCCTCATGTGGGCGGGACAGGTAGCAGATGTTGGATATTATCGGGGGAAACAATAGCAGGCAGAGATGTGGACATGGGGCGGGGGGGGCAGGTTGGCACAGAGTCCTGCCAATTCATTAGAGCCCACAGCTGATTTCTTAAAGTGGTGAACAGTCAGTGGCTGTCAGTACTCGTTGTCTTAGAAGAGTACCTCCTGAGGGTGAGTATGTATGGGTTCATAAAGCTAGAAGGACGCAGATTTTCCCTGAAAAGCTTTTTTCTGAGTTTTGAATCTCGTGTTGGAATTGAGTGTGCTCACTTGGCATGAAATTGACTCATTTCTCATTACATCAAGCATAGATTAACAATGAGCGATGTGTGAAAACTGCCCGAGGCCCTGGACCTCCAGTGGCCTCCAAAGCCAGAGGTCTACTGTGTGTCAGTCTGTAATTTGATTACTTGCTAATTTGTATGGGAATTAGCACCACTGATATCAACCGGGGCCTGCAACATTTAAACACCTTTGTCCCTACCTCTTAGAGGGCCCCCATGTCAACATCTAGATCTAACACCTTTATTAGTTTAACTAAATAATGTGCTGTATATGTTACATTCTCCTTAAGAATGTTAACACAAGCTTACCGGAATACAGGAAACCTTTAACAGGTGGCCGTGAAAACCAAGCGACCTCCACTCCATCGATATTATGAAATACTCTTTAAAAAGGGAATCTTGAGTTAAGGTTAGACTAATATGGTGTTTTCTTTCTCACTTCATTGCCAAATGGGTTGTGGGCTGTAAATCTGGAGGCTATAACATTTTCAGTAACCTTAAGACTCAAGATTGAAGTCATACAAATGTACACAAATACCTCCTCTTTGTCAAAGCCCTTTTTTTAGCAACACTCCAATGCCCTAAAGTCGTAATACCCACCCAAAAAGCACACATGTTCGAGTAGCAGCCTAGAGTCTAGCCCAGTGCACGTTTCAATAAGATGACCCCATCGAAAATAGCCCTCTATACAAAGATGGGTGCACAAGGCCTCCTGACAGCGGAGCGCCGCTCAGTGAGCGCCTCTTAGTTCTAAAGAGTCCAAAGGATGGCCTTCAAGTGTATGCACTGACCTTTGCTGATGAAAGGCCTGCAAATGGTATTTTAACAATATCATGATGCCCTTTCAATATGAAAGGCAGCATAAACAACACTCTTAGCCAACAAAACCTAAAAGGAGAGAGGGTGGCAGAGGAGTGAGGGGTGCAAAATGTGTGTGAAGATATCAATGTGCATGTGTGTAAAGCTATAAGCTATTACATTTATACATTTAATAAGAAATCATGCAAGACAAACGTGTGTATGCAACGTGATCGTAGCGTTCTTTACATCACACAACCCTGGGTCCCAGCGTACACTGCATTAAGGTGAAGCAGTTTTATCTGGATAGAATTATGTGTGTTCCACAATTAAAGCACAAGGTCATTCATCACTTTCCAAATCCAACCCATAAGGACCCACCGTGACACGGGTGTCACAAGAACTTGAAATGTTCTGGAAAGTTCCTTATACAGCTTTAGCCTTGTTTTTATCTCGTGAAGTCCCTAAGTGACACACACTGAACAGTCTGGTGGGTCCTGGTCCAGGTCATGTGATTTTGTGTTCCTATAACAACATGTCCAAGATGTCCATGTGCCAGACTAACACATGTGACAGAACTAGCTACATTTCAAAAGCTTTTTTGTTATTGCTAAATGTAAAATTCAAGCAATTTAAGAATTAAAATGCTTACATAACATGTCCTTTATAGCATTTAACCTGTTGTGGAAATATTTCTTGATCAAATTGATATGAAACAAATGATTGCTATACAGTGCTGTGACACTGGTGTCACATCGGGACTTTAACCCTAAACTTTCACAGTAAACCCAAAGTGACGAATATGCACAATTATAAATATTATTATGATCTGCTCAGTTAATTTAGCCGATCGAATTATATTGATATATGATATGTTCTTATTCTTCAATTCAAAGAATGTTCAAACTAATTTAAACCAAAAAATCTTCCTCGTTAATGAAGTTATATATAAGAGTTATTTCACCATTAAAGCCCATTTCAGATATTTGACACTAGGGGGGTGGGGTTCTTGTCAGAAATGTGTTCTAGGTGGTCTATTTAGTCTAAATTATGTTCCCCTTAATTTCCCCAAAAGTAGAAATTTTATTTTTTTTACAAAAATGTCTGCAACATTTCCAGAACAGTCACTCGATATGTCTAACTATTTGTATGTCTAAAATGTTTCTTTATTTGCCCAAAATGACTGGACGCTTTCTATCTCTTACATTACAGATATACTAGAAAGGGGGCTTTCAATGGGATTCAAACCTGATTATTGTTTTAAGACAAAGTTGAAGATTAAATTCAGCTCTTAAATAAGAGCAGAATTTAATCTTCAACTTTATACTCAGACTCCGTAAGGACCTATACCTGAAACTTATATTTGTGCAGCAGTGTGTTTCCAGCCAGCCTGTGAGTTCTCATGTATTCACTGTAATTAAGTGAGAGCAGCCCGTATTCCACTCACAGTTCATGAAGGCCACAGGAGGCTGAACGGTTAACCATGTAAACGGCTCGATGAAATGTTCTTATGGCACGCATTAGCCAAGTGTCTCATTTACACACACTTAATACTCTCCGTCTCACACACTCAAACACACAGAGGCTCTGGTGGCCAAATTAATGCTGTATGTTTTAATTTCCAACAGAGAGTCCAGGGAGTAAATTAAGAGCTGATAATGGATGCAAATCTGGTGGAGATCACACACACACACGCACACACACACAAAACCATGGGAAGCCATTTGATAATTTGAAAAATAGAACATTTTAATAAAGGCTACATCTCTTCATAATTACAATAATTAAAGTACCGAGGCATCTTTTGAACTGAGCTCTATAGAACGCATAATTTACAGTTTACAAGTGGAGCCAAGGAAGCCATGGAAAATATTATAAAACATGAACATGAGGAAACAGATACTAAAGGCATAAAAATATATTTTCAACATAAGGCCCCTTGTAAAAACCAAGGGAGTAATAGGACCCTGAAAATTGGGTAAAACACGGCAAGAACCCATGTAGGCACAGCTACTGTACTCATTTCAAAACACTATGACATAGTGTATATCACCATAGTTATCATCTGCAGCTCATAGTGCAGGTTTCTAATGCACACAGAGTAACACTACTCTAAAGCAACTCAGTCACACAATCACATAGGTACGCACGTTGGGGAGCACATTATAGAGCTTTTTGTTGGTAAATATTCATATTGATGTAAACACATTTTGGGGACTTTAGGACCTGTTCAGGGCAGCTTCCTCTTAGTAAATACGTAGGCTATTTGTGCGATGCCTGCGCCGCTGAAACAAAGGCACTAAGACGCGACCGATCAAGGCTAACTGGGAACGATCCCAGAGTTGGGAATTAAAACTTTTTTTCTTCCTCTTTTTTTTTTTTTCATAGTACACTCAGAGCAGATGGGGACACGGCCACACGTAGCACTGCAGTAGTAAATATATTATCGGACTTTAAGTGATTGAGAGCCATTCTCAAAGCTTCAGCAGTAAGCTCTCCAGCCAAGAGATCAGAGATGATGAATCTCCAGGAACAGGAGTGGATCTTTTGAAGAGGTATTTTTTTTTTAAGTTTACAGTTCAATATGAGGGGCAGAAAATGAATAAAACCCATTTCCTTTGCTTTGAGAACTGATGCTCGGAAGGAAGAAAGAAAAAAAAACACGGATGTGGAAAATTGGAGAAGTTTCTCCAACTCCAAGCAGCTTGTCCATGGAGGAATATAAGTGTTGGGGGGGGGGGGGGGGGGGGTATTTCCAATAAATAGCAATAGAAATCTTAACACAGCAATACAAGCATCACAATACAATGCAATGTACATGTATCTGCATATACATATTAGCGCTGTGCTAGTGAGTAGCACGGGCAGGTAGGATGTCAGTCTCAATTTTTAGCCCACCGCCCCCGCTTCTTTGAGGAGTGGTCATTCACCTAGAGTCTCTTGAGTGTTCTCTCCCGGAGAGACAGAGACATTTCAGTCCAGCAACACACCGTCTTTTATTTTCTTCACTTCAAAGCGGGCTGTTCACATGATAGTCCTGTGATAGCGACAACGTGTCCTTCCTTTTCACTGTCCATCTGCCCGCGACACCTCCACATTCCTTCAGCGTCTCCAGTCTTAGCTTGGAGGACACATACTCTATGTTTGGGAGAATATGAAGGGAGTACATCCATTGAGGTGTAAAGTGTCCATATAATCCACAACGGGTGGAGGTCTCAGTCCATCCGCTCCACCTTGCCCAGGATCTTGCCTCGGTATGTGGGCAGCAGGGAGCTGTCGTCGGAGACCTCCTCAAACACGGCTCCGCACTCAAACTCCTCGCTCGCCTTCTTAAAGTAGTACCTGCAACAGACGAGACAGAGTTAACACCCAAACACACAACAAACATGAGATTCATTAAAGCTTCCGAGCTAAAAGTCAAAAGAGAAAGTCAAAGCAGCTTGTTGCCAACCTCTTTGACCTTCTTTAAACATCAAGCCTCATTTCCGCCGGCCATGAAAAGCCGCTCGGTACACAGCCTGCTGAGCTCCACTGACTCTCTTCATCCCTCCCTCCTCTCCTCTCCTCTCCTCTCTTTTACTTCTCCCTTTCCTTTTTCTCCATCCTGTTGTTGTCAGTTGTCCTGGCGAACAGGGGCCAATTAGGCCAGCGTGCAAATGAAGGGGTCCTTTGACAAAGGCTGACATTTTGGGTGCCTGCAAGTCTGCCTGTCATTACCCCCCTGACTCCTACACAACCGCTCGCGCACACGTTGGAGTACACACGTGCACGGCTCTCACTCGCTCTTCATCCCCGTTTCATTATTACAGGGACAAAGAAAAGAACAAGAGACAAAGTGGAGGAGGAGAGTGGGGGGGGGACACTGTGTCCTTCCTTACCGCTGTTCATAGCATGAGCTCTTGCTGAGCGCTATAGGAAGGGCAGCCGGCTGACAACTTTCTGTGAGGTGTGTGTGTGTGTGTGTGTGTGTGTGTGTGTGTGTGTGTGTGTGTGTGTGTGTGTGTGTGTGTGTGTGTGTGTGTGTGTGTGTGTGTGTGTGTGTGTGTGTGTGTGTGTGTGTGTGTGTGTGTGTGTGTGTGTGTGTGTGTGTGTATGTGGAAACTCAAATCTAAAAAAGGAGGGGCTTCTCGTCAGCCATGACTTCACTGGGCCATTAATGATGCAACCCCCCCATCCTCATTTTAGAGGAAGAGAAACCAGCAGGGGTGAATTGGTGAGGGGGGGGGGGGGGGGGGGGGGGTGTCTCAGAATTCACTCATTAACTATGTAATGGAAAAATGCCTCGATTTGCTCCATGTGTGGGGCGGCAGGAATGTTTGTGAGCATTTTGTTTTTAATGAGACGGGAGGCTGACAGAGTCCAACATGCAATGCTTATAAAACGAGCGCTGTAGTCTTTTAAAAAGTCCTCGCAAAAAAGGTGCCCCGAGTGCACATGCGCCGTTCAGCGTGAGGGTGGTCACTAATAAAAAGCAGCTTCTCTTGAAATACAGGAAGGCTTTAACTAAAGGGGAAACACCAAGTCTCTCTCAGGGAAGTGAGTAAATAAGACAAAGCCGATAACTCGGAGGAGAGCCTGACACGCCTCATAATTGTATCCTCCGTTCTGATCTGAGAGAGGAAAAAGTGGAGCCGTCCTACTCTTGAAGAAAAATCTTCAAAGAGCCATGATATATTTTTGCTGAGAGAGACAGAGAGAGCCTGAATTTCCACTGGAACATGTTTTATGTGGCTAGATCTGTTCCCCCCCCCCCCCCCCCCCCCCCTTTTCCTCTCTCTCTCCGTTTGCACTGACATCTGGCACCAATATCGTCTGGCAGGGCCCAGCAGTACTGTTCTTTGTTGAACCGCTGCCATGTTGAAATGACCCAACTCCACACATTCTCTGGCTGCTATTAAAGCGCCGTGCAGCTCTCTCCAAAAAATGTGCATGGTATGACACAGGAACTGAGACAGTGAGCCAGAGAGAAGAGAGTTTGGGGTGGTGGGCAAACAGACAGATGTGGGGAACTTGGAGCTAAGTGCTTGTCACATTTGCTGATCCAAAAGCACTGCACACATCTGGACAAGGAAGAACTTTCTATCCGTTCTGTAGCTTTTCTCTCAAGTGGTTACCTGTAATTATTAACACTGAATACTGAAGCCAAGCTTATCCTGGAGACCAGGGCAGTCTAAACAAAAAGCGGTTTGATCTTTTCACTTTAATGCCAACTGGAAAGGAGCAATCAAAAGTTGAAATCTCTCTCTGCACACACACGGTGAAGCAGAGCTGCCTCAGTCAGGGCCCTGAAGTACAGCAAACAAGCGAATCTGGCATTTAACAATCTGCCTTTCAGAAAATATCCATAAAATGATTACAACATGTGTAAACAGTGTGCACGTTCAAGGCAAGCACACATGCACACACCGGGGCAGGAAGAAAAAAAAAAGAGCCCCTGATAGCATCAGTGAAGAATTTGCACGCTGGCCATTTGTGTGAGTCTTTGTTGGTTGAAATGAAAGGGGCCGGGGCTTCAAAGCCATGTGTATTAAGTGTGCCTTAGCATGGAAATCAATACCAGATGGGACCCAAATCGCTGCAGTTCAAACTCTTCCACTCCCGCACCACCCACCCTCCCTCCCTCCCTCCCTCTTGTCCTTTTCATTGCTCCCCCCTTCAACATACACACGTACAACAACCAGAGGCCTGAATCACACACAGAAACAAACACTGATAACAGAGTTTCACATAGAAGTGGACAAAACAGTAGAAAAAGTAAAGGAAATATAGCATTTATAACAGATACACATCCCACTAGACGGTGTAGCCTTTCAGCTAGGGCTGCTCGATTATGGCAAAAATCATAATCTCCATTATTCGGGTCAATAATTGATATCAGGATTATTAAAAACGATTATCCATTTACTTTGAAAACATCCATTTATTGAAGAAAATGTGAACAGTATGTTTTTAACAGTTGATTACCCTGAACTTTAAGAATAATTCAACTGAAAAACCAATAAATATATTTAAAAAAATAAATAAAAAAAAAAACGTTTTATTTCGATAATGTTTTCATAATCGTTGCAAGCCAAAATCGTAATTGCGATTAAAATACGATTAATTGAGCAGCCCTACTTTCAGCTATAGCTAACATTAGGAGTTCTCGCTTTTGCTTTCCTTTAGCGCTTCTCGATTAGTTTGACAAGGTCTTTCATCGCCGGGTTATGGTCTCATAATAACAGATTGCAAAGAGCCATAAAGCTCCCATAACACTGAGACCTGTGCTCCGTTTGCAGGATTGTTTATACTCCGAAAGTTAACAGTTTGTGGTCAATCATTGTTTTACATCAAGGTCAATGAACTGATAGTGTTTTATTGCCAGCAAATCCCAATATCACAGAAGCAGCCGGCGGGAATACAGATCACACCGCTCTAATAAAACCTTATCATCTGTGTGTTTGAATGTACACACCTGTAGTTGCCTTTCTTGCGGAGCTGCTCCTTGAAGTGTCCCAGGGTGAGAGAGTGGCTGTTCATGTTCCTCCGGTAGGGGATCTCCTCACCACAGAAGAAATACGTCACCACTGTCTCGCCTCCTAAACTCTTCTTACACTCCTTTGTCCTATAAGTAGAAAAAAGAAAAGGGAGAGGAAAGCTGTGTTAGAAGAAGGGGGAAACACTCGTGATACTTAACAAGATAATGATCCAAAGAGAAACGCAGCAAAGCATCGCAGGACCTTCAGCAGGAGATACAGTTACAGCACCCTGACTGAAGGGAAACACTGGGTGAGTGGGTGACCTAGTGCCATCAGTTAGTGTGTACTTATGTGTTGTGGTTGTGTGTGAGCATGCAGAAGGGCCACAGATTGATCAATTCCCCTTCAGCTATGTCCAAGGCTTTGTAGGCCCACTTCAGACGAGCTCTCGTTGCAAAGCTCTGCACACCCCAGCCGACTGCCAGCTCACTGAAGGACAGCCAATAAAAATGATACATATATATGAAAGGGATGTCTCAGTCAGGTGGTGCAGTGACTACACACTCCCCACGCACACAAGATTCATGCAAACAGAGGCAGAGCCAGGCATCTGTGTACAAAGCTTAAAATAAGCTTCTTTAAAAAAAAAGTTTAAAAAAAAGGGGGTCACCTTGTCTTTACAGTGACTGTATGTGGGCGTGTGCACATGTGTGATGTTAAGACTACTCGTCAGTCGGCCTACATGTGCGGTGAGCAGCGCGGGTGCAGGAAGAGTTAAAAAGGGTAGAAGTACACTGCAAGGTGGAGGTTATGGCTGAGAGGAGGAGGAAGAGGATCAGAGAGGAGGAGAGGAGAGGGAAGGCAGGACGCTAGAGGCATCGTACTCTTCTGATTGGAGGCCGGGGCCGGCTGGGAGTTGGCTCGCAGGGCTGGGATTGGCTTGAGACAGAGGGACGGAGACCTCTCCCTGGACAGGCACTAGGTGGCTCTTCTCTTGCTGGAGGCTGGATGTTGAATGCCTGGAAAGAGAGATGAGTGTTGAGTGTATTACTAGGATTCATAACGCTGCATACCTTTTTGAAAACCCATGACATCAATCTACAAATCCTAACCAAGGATAAAAGCGGACCAAAGCTAAGAGAAACATTCAACAGCTTCCCACTAGGCCGTGTGTACCTTTGCTTGGTGGTCTTGGTGGAGACCTCCTCCAGCCTGCGGCAGGCCTCCTCCAGCTGGGCCAGAGTGTTGGGAGGGGGCAGGGGGGGCATGGCAGGGTCCTGGATGAATGGCTGGGCTGGCTGGTGGCTCCGTAGGTGGCCACAGCTTCCGCCACCGCCCCACGTGTGCGTCTGTGCAGAGGAGGGATTCTTGGGGCTCTGCGTGCTGCAAGGGGGAAGAGAAATAAGAACACGTTAACAACATGCAACGGTGGCACTTTATTTTAGATTGAAAAAAACAAAGCACTCTGCTGGTCTCTGCTTACCTGTGGGATTTCTGCCTGCCTTGCCGTTTACTTTCCAGGATCCACTGCAGCACGTTCTGGGAGGGGTCTGCCGTGTCGCTGGGCAGCTGCGAGGGGCCACAGTCCTCCACACACCCTTCTGATCCTCCATCCTCGGCGACTGAGCGACACACACGTCTGGACAGAGAGCTAGAACGTCTGAGGAGGGGACGGAGAGAATTAGTATTTGTATTTTTTCTTAAATCTGACACAAGAAAGCAGGAAACAAATGAGATGATGATGATGATGATGATGAAGGGGGGCTTTGAACTGACCCCACGCTGCTGTCTGCTGAGGCGGCCCCACACATCTCTCGGCCCAGGCTGCGGCTGCGTTGGCCCTCCCCGCTGCCGGAGCACAGGCCGTGCACCCTGAGGGCCGCCTCCCTCTCAATCTGCTCCGTGCTCTTGGGACTGCCGTGGTGGTGGATGTAGTGGTGGTGGATGTGTTTGGTGCTCTGCCTGCTTACGAGGGTCCTGCCGGGGCCCACGGACAGAGTGGCGGCCCCTTGGTCAGGAGTGGAGGGCCCGGTCCTCACCTGAGCCTTGACCCCAAAGCCGGCCCGTGTGAGGGGCCCGCGCTCCGGGGACCTGGAGCGAGGCGAGTGGCGGGCGACAGCGGGAGACTGGCAGCCGGGGGTCCTCAGGACGCGGGACAGGTGTTCGTCCAGAATGGCCTGGGGGTCCTCATCAGAGGAGCCAGGGAGGAGGGTGAGTGGGTTGGGGGACAGCTGGCGAGCACTTCCCATGAACTCTGTGTCGTCTTTCTCCTCCTCCTTATAACAAATCATACATAATGATCAGAGGAGGAGGACAAACACCAAACACTTGAGTTTTTCTAGTTCAAAAAAGTAAACAAACCTCCTGAATCTGCTGCAGCTTCTCCTCCAGAGAGTTGAGCGTGTCCTGCTTCCTCTTCAGGCTCTCCAGGCGGGAGATGAGCTGGGCTGCAAACGCTGACGGCTCCATCGGCACCATCTCCTTGGGGGGACGGCGGGTACGCTACGTGGAGAAGAAGATACATTAGCCATTGTTTCATCACGCCCCGGCTTCCACACAGATCCACACTTCAACGCCCTCATCTGTCTACATGAACACCATTGGTGGTACTGATCAGGCCCCTCTCGCGGGTACCCAGGGCTACGGGGTTGTTTCAAGGGGTGGCAGGCTGGGCTAGGCCTCGGCTGGTTCCCACTGTCATCATCAGCAGGCCTCTTTAAAGTCAGCGCACTTCAAAGGCTCCCTCGTCAAATATCAAACACTCAGTGGGGGGGAGGGGGGGGGGGCTAGGGTGGTGGAGGGAGGGATGGAGAGGGATAGATAGATGGGAAGCAGTGGCTTTACATCTAGGAATAAAAGCCACATATCGACAGGGGGTGGAAGAGAACTCCAGGGAGGAAAGGATGAGGGATTTAAAAAAAAAGTTGAGATGCAGAGATGTGTGCTCAAAGGGGTGGGGGGAAGAAAATGGAGAGAAGGATTGAAGGAAAGAGATAAAGGTGACATAAAAAGGATAGGAGATCAGAAAGGTTGAGGTAATATTATCCCCCCCACCCCTTTGTCACACACTGGGCACCTTTGAGGTACAGTACAGTGACAGTGTAAGAATGTGTGTGTGTGTGTGGGTGTGTGCACGCTTCTTAAATTATTTGCATTTTTGCACAGGGGCTGTCTTGATTTTTCTTCCTCTTTTTTTGTTTCTCCTTTCCCTTTGTAGTAGGGATGAAGGGGAGAAGAGTGAGGGAAAGAGGCTCTTGTCTGATGGAGCCTGGAGGCTGCTGCACCATGGGAACGGAAGCCATCGCCAAAAATCAGACGCGAAAAAACTAAACAAGAACAAAAGCGAAAAATACAGCAAAAGGAGGACAGTGGGAGAAAAGTGCAGAGGATCAATCGGTTGATGTCTTCCTTCTAGAAGTTACACTATCTGCATATCTCATCATGTCGATCAATCAAGTTTATTGTAACAAACGGCTTCTGTTACTAATACTTCTGCACGACATTCCCCTGCCGCCTTTCCTGTTCTTCTCTCAACCTGAAGTTAGCCTCTCTTAAGCCTTAAGCTACCAACTCCCCTCTGACCCACTGAGAGCTCACATGACACGCTCAAACTCTTCCCTAAGATCCCTCACTTTTAGGGGAGGGGGCTGGCTGAGAGTGTGTGTGTGTGTGTGTGTGTGTGTGTGTGTGTGTGTGTGTGTGTGTGTGTGTGTGTGTGTGTGTGTGTGTGTGTGTGTGTGTGTGTGTGTGTAGGGGGGTGCTGTGGAAAAAAGGGGGCCAGCTCTGTTGGAAGTTGTCACTTCCCTGTGCGTTTGCCTCATTCATCCTTGGATCAAAGCGCCTGTGTGTGTGTGTGTGTGTGTGTGTGTGTGTGTGTGTGTGTGTGTGTGTGTTTTCGTTGGGAAACCGGGCTGATTTCAGAGCCCTCGGGATAAAGCGGCAGAGATCTTCCTCATTTCTCCCTATTCTCCATATTTACAGCATCGGTAGGGAAGAAAAAAAAAACCCTGGTGTGTTCCGAGCGCTGCGGCGATAAACAGCTTAGAGACCCCCCTCGTCTCCCACAGACTTCAAGGAACCCTAATGGGGGTGTAGGTGACACCAAAGGTAGCGCGGGGGGGGGGGGGGGGCTCGTGTTTGTATGTGTGTATGTGCACTTGTGCAAGTGTGTGTGTGTGCGCGGGTGGGAGGCTGGGTCTTTGACGTTACTCTTTAGATCTTTGCTGTTGAATTGAGAATGTGGAATACAGTTTGTGCCGTACTATTCATAGAACCAAGAGAGACCCAGAACACAGGGAGGTATGGAAATGACACTGTGGGACCCAGGTTCAAAAAGACTTTGGATGGTGCGCACGTGTGTGTACTTACAGGGAAAGCAGGCAGATAGACTTGGCTGTTCATCCTCATGTTGCGCTGCATCTCCCTCTGTAGCTGCTTCTTTGAGCCCAGTTTATATGGAGGGATGCCATCTCTGGGGGAGCGGACAGATCACAAAAGGTCAATTACCAAATCAGATACACCATTTAAGACCAAACAGACATTCAGGAAGACGCTTATTAGCTAACTGGGTAGATCAAACGCAGTTCAAGCGAGAATAAATCTAATCAATTAATTCACCCGTCTATTTGGTTTTTCATCTTCCTTAACTTCCTTTGAGAACATAAAGAAGACACTCAGAGGTCAAACCATGCCATGGTGTCTGGCTGGTGTCTGGCTGTTTGTGTGTCGCAGCAGACTAGGTTACAGGGTTCTGAGTGAGGAGGTAAGAGGTTTGGTTTGCCCTAGAAATGACACTCGTTTTTAATATCTGGCTCCAGCACAGAGCTGGGCATCCTTCCTTTCCAAAAAGGACACACACTTAAAACACAAACACACTCTGCAGTCACAGTGCGCTCTGTTCTGATGGCCAAAAGTAGTGTCAGCATTAGCATTCCCCTTCTGGCTTTTATGTCGAGCTGAGGACACTGTTAGCATTAGCAACTCGTTATACTTATTCAAAGAGCTACTGCAGGGCAAGACCCAAGGGTGTAGCTAACCTGGTTCAATCTGTCTGAGGCACTGAATGGCTGACTGGCTACAAAATGAAATCAAACAACAAACAGCAAAGCTCGAGCATCAAACTGTCTTTTCTCCATGCTAAACAGCAGCTTGCTGGTGACCTAGCCTAACTGAGGAGCACTTTTCTACTTTTGCTTTGAAATGCCACAGTCATGCGCATAAGCAGCCCCCCCCCCCCCCCCTTCCCCACCCCTCCTCCCAAACTTCATTTGGCAAGCGTTGCCGCAGCCAGCCTCTGATCTCCGCACATCAAAAGGCTGGTTTGTAAGATAAGGTAATGTTTGAAGTCTGCGCAGCTGCATTCCCCAGCGTCCAAGCAAATCCATAAATAAGATATAAGCAAAAATCCCCCCCCCCCCCCACTCCACCACTCTTTCTCTTCACACCAAAACTGCCTCCTCCCCCGTTGACTTTCCCCTTTTTTCTATTATTTTCATTATCTGTAAATGAGATTCAAATGTTTATGGATCCTTTAAACGGACCTAAAGAGAGGCAGATATTCGGTTCAAGGCCAGAGCGGGCAGAGATTGAGAAGGGGGGGGGGGGGGTGGGGGGTTGTGTCCCTGTGGCTACGGCTTTGTCACTGCACTGGGCAAAGTACATCAGAATAGGACTATATGGGCCTCGGCCTCTTTGAAGCAGGGCTGTCTAGAGATATGCCAGAGCCGAGGATCCTGTTGTAAAAAAACCTCTCTTTATAGCTGCCGAATTTATGAGCAGCCCGGCCCACAGGTTGAACATCAGTGTCTCCGTCTTTGAGTCTCTTTAGCTCGCTAATGTTTAACTTGGCTGCTTTAGTGACATCATCCATGAAGGCCTCCCATGTGAGATGAGGTAAAGAAGAACATTTTTCTGCCTTCTGTCCAAAAACCAGCTGACCTGAGCGCTCTTGGCCTTGAGTCGTGCACCATTCAATGACTTCATCGTACCCTGTCACTAGATGGACACGTGATAATGCCAAGTAATCCCCTTTGAAGAACAAGGCCGTAGGCACGTACACAGATAAGCACCAACTACATGTGGACAGAGGCAATGTACTTGTGCAGACATTTTTCGTGCAGAAAAGATTAGCCAATCTCTTGATTAGTCAATCCATTGGGCGGTTAATCAACAACAGTTCTGATAATGTCTCAATGTTCGCATTTGAGGTTGTGAAATGTGAATTTATGCCGTTTCATTGTTAATTAAACGTCTTTGCAACAGGACCTGAGAAATCTTATAGACCAACGAATCACAAATGAATCAAACAACAAGATATTAAAACAAGCCATTAGTTACAACCCTTTGACGAAACTATTTTACCAACAATTTAAACTGCTACAACGAATGTAAAGTCTTAATTCTCATTTCCATGTATCAACTCACAATGACCTCTTATTTACAGAGTTATTCCATTCTTTTCAAGGGGCCACAATTCACCAACATTCCCATCACAGAAAACCATGATTCTAGTTTGGCGATGACTCTTAACAGCCAGCTGAAGGAAAGAACTTTATTTGGTCACTTGTATGAAACACCCTCTCTGGATGGCATTGGCTTTCAAACACACACACACACACACTGATGTTGGTTAATATTCACTTACACACTACTGTCGGTCACGGACATGGCGTCGTCCGTCAAGGCGTCGCTGGACACCTCGCTGTCGTTGGTGCTGCTGACGGGGGCGAAAGAGCCGGCATGGCAGGGGTTGATCGGGTCTCCTCTCTTGTATGATCTGGGGAGGTTACAACAACGAACATCTGATCAATACTAATTACTGTGAAACAGTATGCAACAGGTGGGTGACTTTTGTATTTCACTCATGGCGAGGATCAAGACAGGTTATATCTTCTGAGGTTTTAATGACGTGGAGTGTGAATGTGACCTTGCCTATATAGCCAATAACAACAATATAACAAGAGTCTGTAATGATTGAATGTGACCAGCTCATCAACAAGCTCGATCCTTCAACACAAGTTCATGTTAGGCTCCATTGATGCCTTCTTAAGTAGCCCACCATTTCTCTCTTTCCATTTCTCTCGTTCACACTCACTCTTTCCTCAGCATTCATCTCCCGCTGTGCATGCATTCTTGCAACAGTACAGAAGGAGGAGAAAAGGGAAGAGGGGGAGAAAAAAAAGTATAGAGCGGAAGCATGAGAGTGTGTCAGAGAAGGAAAGAAAGTGGAGATGAAAAAAAGGGGGGTCTTCATGAGGGAGAGACCCAGCAGGACTGAAGCTGTAGGCCCCCAGCTCCAGGCTGACCTTCAGAGGGGCTTGCAAAGAGTCAGGTATTTAACACAGCTGGCCTTGCATTCTTCCCTCCCTGCCTCTCTCTCTCTCACCCCCTCATTTATCCTTTCTCCTCCCTCCCTTTCTTTCATGAGGGGCACTCCCTCCTCCCACCACCCCTCTCTCTCTCCCTGTACTTCCTTTCCGTTCTCTTTCCCCTTACTTTCGCTCCAAAAGCATGCCTCGCAGTCCCCATCCCGGAGTTTTCAAAAGGAATAAAGATAAAAGTGGAGACGGTGGGGGGAGGAAATCAGAGAAGAATTGACGCAAACAAGTAGCGAGGGAAGAAGAGAGGTAGAGGGTTGGGGGGGGAGGTGGTTGTTGATTGTGTACTTTAGCTGCTGCCGTTCACGGTTTGTTTTGATGATAAGAGGGGAGGGAAGCAAAAAGGGGAGGAATGGGTCCCACATGTTTTGAATATTTAAGGTGACAGGGGGGCTTCATGTCAGAAGAGGGACTACACTCTCACTTTAGGGTCACACTCCAAGAAAGTTACCACACACACACACACACACACACACACACACACACACACACACACACACACACACACACACACACACACACACACACACACACACACACACACACACACACACACACACACACACACACACACACACACACACACACACACACACACACACACACACACACACACACACACACACACACACACACACACACACACACACACACTAGCTGTCAGTTTACTTAGCCGTACTTGTAAATCAGTCTCTCATTAGCAACAGCAACATCAGAAGCTATATCAATGTTGGTTCGATTTTGAATGACAGCAACCTTTATAGGGAAATAAACTCCTCAAAAATGTGTTTGGGGTGCAAGTCAAGGTTTCAAAGTGTGATTGTACGCTTTCTTTGCAAATAAAGGGCCCTAATGAAGCTTTAAATGAAACTACAGCCCCCTTTTCAAAGTGCCGTCTATATAGATATGCTACAGATTGACATCCCTGTCAAAGGCTTGAGGACAGTGTGGTACAGGAGGAGGCATAGCATAGCAATGTCATCATCTATTATTTGCTGGCTGGGGCCTGAGCCAGCCGTGCTCTGTGAACTTTTCGCGTGGAAGATGATCCCTCATTCTGCTGAACTATTTCAAAGTCCCGGAAATCCATGCGAGCGCCAGCAGGGGGCTGCTGCTGCTGCTGCTGCTGCTGGAGATAGTGAGAGGGGCCAGAGAGCCACCACAGAGCTCTCTACACACTTGTAAAAAACTCTGAAGTAATAGTTTTTAAATTGCAAAGCATGTTTTGCACTTATTTACACACAAGATTAAATGTAGCAGTTGCCTGTAATGTGGATAAATATGTTGAGTCTATATTCTAAGATCAATACAGTTTAAAAAGGGTGTTGCAGCCTTACCTCTCCATCACCTCCACCGCCCTCATGGACACACTGGACCTTTGCGACTTTGCTGACAGTCCAACGAGAGCTTTGGCTTTGAAATCACAACTCCACTCCTCCTCTTCATTGAGCGTGGGCAGGTATCCACAAACAACTTTCAGGTCACCCAGCCCGTTCGAGCTGACGTGATTCGGGTTTTCTCCCCCAGTCCTCACGTACTCGAGGTAAATGTCAGAGGTTAGAAACATCTGGTACGCATTCTCCTCCATGTTGGTTTGGATCTCCGTCTGCGCCTGGTCGAACATCGCAGAGTCTATGTGTAGCTTCTTGATATTATCCCGTATGAAGGTCTTAGTCGCGGGCTTGAGCTGTTTGGCGACAATGCTGTTGTTTTCGATGTAGCGCTTGTAAATAGCTTTGGCGACTCTCTGCGTTTTGGTATCCTTGAGGTCCATTTGCCTGAATCCATTGCAGGCGAACCAAAAGTCTAAAGTATCGACACATTTCTCTCGCTCCAGGAATGTCCTAAAAAGAAGCGCACCGTCCTGGTCCCCGAGGAGTGAGTGCAAAGACTTTGTCCACCGAGAAAGCGGTGAATCCGGGGAGGCACTTCCCTCTGGCTCCCCTAGACCGTCCTCGTTCCTCCGTGCGGAAGATCCCGGAGAGCCGAGAAAAAACGATTTGGGGGGTTCCACGGGTCTCATCATCGCGAGTTTGCCGGGGTAGCAGGGCGCCTCGCCCTCCTCCCCCGGCACCGGGGGTCGAGGAGCATCTTCTCGGAAACTGCTGGCGATATGGGCCATAAGCGCCCGGCTCATGGCTGTGGAGGCAGCAGGAGAGAGTGTGCTGTTCGCCTCCTCTGAGCTTCTACTGTAATCTCCTCACTCTCTTATGTCAGCGGGGGAGCTTCTCTCTGGCTGCCCGTCTTCTCTCTGAAACACAAAGTATTGATCTAATCAAAACCAGATCCGCCCCAACTTCAAAGGGGAGAGACGCAGTAAGAGTCTGTTCAGACCCTCTTCTGGGGACTTCTACAGAAAAAGACAGCCTAGTTCACAGAGAAAATGTGAGAAAACGCTGCAGCAGCATTACATAAACAGCAATTATTCATAAATCAACCTGGAATGTGATAACTACTGAGGCGCTTTTGGTTAAATTAACACGAATTGAATAGTGCACATGCGAGCAGAAAACAACCTGAGCAACTGCATCATCTTCTATTCTGGTAACAACAAGACAAGTAGCCTAGTAATCACACGAATGTCAAACGGGGCTATGAACTTAACTCCATTAATAAGTCATTAATCCCCCAAGCGGACACGGCTTTATGAACGCTTCCGGATCCACCTCGCCTGGTGTCAGAGTCAGAGCCTGGCTGCAGAAAGCAAGCACATGTCTTTCCCACCATCCCTGACACTTTCTCATTTCTGCGTCTCAACATCTCATCACAGGCGACTAAATCACATCAAAATTGAGCCTCCCTGTACCTGTAGGACATTGATGTGGGACAAACTCGCAGAGATCGAAAAACGTGACCAACATAGTTAATGGAGTTAACTGGCTGCAGCTGGTGTATAACTCCTGGAGCTGTAACACGCTCAAATATATTTAAAACACCCTGCTATCTCTTGTTTTAACTATATTATGAGCTGCTTTGTAACATGAGCTCTTCTACACCGTAAAGCATCAACGTTACAATGTATAAGGGGCTCATGTGTAACATTTAATTTGTCACTGACAGACGGTTACATTGCAAGTGTTAAACTTGTGAGAGGCAGCAAGAGAAACAGCTCCGGACACAGAACAACTGTAAATCTTCCTATACCGAACCGTCTAGGCTACTTCTTGACAAAATAAGCAACTCTTCAAATGTGTTTTTATATTATTACAACTAAAACTCACATTCATATTGTCACGTAGTCTTCTAAAGTTTCCTAAATGTTACATATAAGGCGAAAAAACAACTCCTCTTGAATGTCCAATCCCAAGTACACCAAAGTCTCAGATCTTGTGGGGGAGGAATTCCACAAATTGAAACGAGTACTTGTTTGTAAGATTATAAATCTTAATATGAAATCAAACAATATCGAAAGGCAAATGAAGTAAATGATACAGACAACATTCGAAGCGTTTTGGGGGCTCCAAGTGTAAGAAAAGCGGTTAATTTCCCCCTGAACATTACTTCAAAGGCGAGTCAACAACACATCAAAGGAAACTCCAATGGGGGCCAGTTTGAGGAGGCACACACTCTTGTAACTTACCATCGATCCACGAGTTCTCTCCTCAAATTAAACTCCAGTTGTTGTTTTTTATCCACAAAAAACGCGTATAATCCACAGTACTCGTCTCCGCGACGCGCACACATACAGTCCGTTCAGGTTTGAGTCGGTTTACGGAGAGAAAAATGCACTCCAGAGGAAAAAAATACCGCTTTTCTCCCTCCTCCTTTTCTCCTCCCTATGGTTTCAGGCTGCCATGCCGCACGGTAGATCTCTCCTGTAGGCGACTCCAACACCAACTGAGCCGACAGGCTGGAGCAGCGCACTTCAAAGTGAGGAACCGACTGCCAGGTCCCGACAGCTGCATACAAAACAATTGCAGCTTAATGCCTCAGAAAAAAATGAAAACAAGTGTTGGAGCTGCCCAGATACGTTGCAATCACTCCGGATGAGACATATTTTAAAGGTTACTCTGTTTATGTTCTAAACAGCTTGATTTTTGCTACGTTTTAACAATCTTTTCCCAGATCCTGAAGTTGCAGCTACATGGTAAGGACCTTATCAAAGACAAGCAATCTTGAGCCAACTCCCCGAGGCTTTGGAGCGTCAGAAGTAACTGATCTGCCGCCCCAATAGCATTATCGCTACAATCCTTCTGTTGCTACATACACTTTAAAGACGCAGGGATCCTTTCTTTTCAAGATCCGCATAGTTTTTTAGATTAACCCATTGGAGACCTGGGGAATGAGGATGCACAAAGCATGCACTGGCCTGCATTTAATGGCACGTTCATATCCTCATATACATCGCTGGTCACATTATAGAATACAAAAGCCTATGAGAATAATGAAACTATGATTTTTAATCCCCTTAAGTCTTTATTTGGAAAGCAAAGAGACAAAGATGTGTGCCTCATTAAGATTCAAAGACTTGCTGAAGACAACTTCAGAAGAACCAAAGCGTACATTAGGCTGATTTCCAGGAATTTTTAATAAAAGTCGCTTTAACTATCCACAGAAGTCATTACCATACAGCATGTTGCAATAGAAAATCAAATCATTGTGCTGTTCATCACTCGACAGCTCCTACCAGTGGCAACAAGGGCACATGGTACATAAATCCACACCAGATTAAAACATCTGTTCAGCAATGGTAAATTCCCTGAAGGATGTTAACATATCATTTAATCAACAGAAGATCTTTGCTGCTCTGATTGTACAGCTCTCTGCTTTGTGCACAGCCCTTAACTGCAGCAGATCACATTAAAAGGAGTGAAAAGCCCATAGACAGGTCAGACATTCAATATACATCCATTGACTGGTCAGACTGAGAGGAGTTGTTTGGATGCAGACAGTAGTGGACATTTTGGATTCCATTTCCTTTGTCCATACTGAACTAGCTACAAGCAGTAGTGATGTAGTGGTTAAAAGAGTCAGTATTGTTTTAAAAAGGCTTTAGTGTTCGAAATTAGCAACCACAGGAGACCCTTTGTACAAGAGTACACAGTAGGTGTCTGTGTGTCCTTTTTGTCTCAGTGGACAGACATTCAAAAAGTGCAGCGCAAACACTTTGATCAGCCTGTTTGCTAAAGGTGCTGTGAAACCTTCTCCCTTGATGCCCCGCTTCGCATTAAGGTTTATAAAAGAGGACATTGCTCTTGAAGAGGCCATGATGACTAAAGGATTAGTCACCATTCAAAGGCCACTTTATCATGTTCAAATTCTGCACGTTCACATCCTGCACAGAAACAATGCATCTAAATCAAACATAATATCCAGCAAAAGATGAACAGAAGGGATTGCAAACCATGGCACGCGTACCCCAGTAGAACCAGTATTTAGAAAAAAAGGAATTTGATGTTCTAAAAATGAATTTATCGAGTTCGTTTTAACCACTGAGTGCACAACAATGAACTGGCAAGCAAGCAGAGCTATTCCAACAGCAAAAGTATTAGGCAAATAGTTAAAAATATTAAAAAGTAATGTATAAATGGTTGAAACACATAAAAAAAATCATGGACAAACGGTTGAAATAGATAAATAAATGTTGGTGTAGAGTAGACAGACAAGTATCGAGTTAATCTGAGGGTTCGCTGAGCCCTTATGACCAAAAAGTTAGGGGACTAACTGACATACAGTATATTTAACATCTGAAACCATGACTCAGAGTTTAAAAACAAGTCCACACAAACACAATTTCTTATCTCATTAAAGCTCACACAGTCTGGGTCTCTCTGTGTACAGGTCATCTGGCTAATATACAGACCCAACAATGTCAGCCTTTGTTAACTTTAGAGGGCTGGGGCTGACCTCTGACAGTAAACACACCAGGGTGGAAACCATCACCATGGCGATGGTGTGGACCCCCTGCCAGTACCGGGGGCCAGTTGGGCCCTCATGTCCTGCCTTGTCAACCCCCTCCGTGGTTCATGGGAGGTCCCCATAGGTTGGGTCTTCCCTGCTGCCCTACAGGAGCTGACCCCAGGTCTGTGACTGGCCTGAGACCTGGGGTGTCCTTGGCTCCTGGCCCTATAAAAAGACCCTTGAAAGAGAGGGCTTCAGTGGGAGAGGTTATGGGGTGCAACTGTCTCTCTGTTTAGGAAGATATTATTACAGGGACAGGTCAAATTCAGCTTGACTACAAAGAGTCCCATAAAAAGAGACGGAAGAGCACGCATAAATCTTTGTGGGGTCCAATCATGTCTTTAATTTTGATCTTTTATTGGATGTGCACAAAATAAACAAAGCAGCTTTATCTTCTATGTTATCGCAAGTCAGATTTGATGGAAAACACCTCTTATATAACAACTTAAGAGGACTCGAAAGGTTTTTATGACTGTGTGTTATATGGTCTCCTGAGCAGCCTTGGCCTGTCGTAACTGCTACTGGCCACCTCAGTTGTACTCATAAACACTCAGAGTGTGTGTGTGTACCGGTGCAGTCCTCTCTGTGCTGCAGCTCTGTGATCAGTAACTGCTCTCAATTACAGTATTGTGTGCTGTTCCTTTCGGCTTGGGGTTAAACTCTTTGCAGACCCTTTGAAGTACTCATCCCTTTATCTCAAGCCAGAGCCAAGAATTTGGGGGAGGACAATGGAAAATGAAACCAAGAGGGAAGCTTATGGCAATTATCAACCAGGGCCATGAAGAGGAAGTCAGCTCACACAGACTGAGAGAGAGGGAGGGAGAGAGAGAGCAGATAAAGAGAGTAGGAGACAGCCAATGTAGGACAGGGGGTTACTGTTTCAAGTTTGTTTGGTGTGTACACACCCCAGGCAACAACCGACTGCCGAGAGAGGAAATGGAGGCTACCTCTTCAAAGTAGGCGACAACAGAGGGACAATGGGCTCTGAAGGGAGCAAGGAGCTGATGAGAGGAGCTGTGGCAGTGGTGGTGGGGGTCAAAAACATAATCGAGGAGAAAAGAGTGGCAGAAGAGGACGGGAGGAGAAGGATGGAGGAGAACAGAGGGAGAAGTGCTGTTGTCAGCAGAATCAAATGGCACGAAGCGAGCTGTTGAAGATACAATTAAAGTGTGGAGTTAAGACAGGCTTTGAAGTTGGACATGGTGCATAATACCCTTAAAAGTTAAGGAAGGGCAACAATTCACCAGCTTGTTATGGGGCTGTTTTGAAAGAGGGAAAAAAGAGTGCGGGTGGTAAAGGGAGGGGGGTTTGTTTTTGAAAGGGTTCAGTTTGAGGGGAATGAAGTTGGATTTCCAGCGCCAATTGGCCCCAGAAGGATGTTTTTTTTTACAAAACAGAGAATGTAAAGTGGGAGTGGGAGTCGGCGCCTACCTGTGCATTTTGATAATGGGGATTGTGCGAAGGATGGAAGAACGGAAAGACAGATGTGTCAGAGAGAGTGGAAAAGGGAGCGAGACAGGTGAAAGAGAAGAGACTAAAGAATGAGACATGAAGAAGGAAGGGAATTGGTGGCGAAGGAAGGCACAGAAGAAATAAAAGAGAGGCAAGAAGAGAGAGGGGGGTTGTTGAAGGTTATTTATTGTTTTTTTCCCCTCGTTTTAATCCCATTTTGCGCTTGACTTTTAAGTCTACCAATGTATAGAAACAATGTCGGATGCACTGTCTAATCCCGTTTGGGCCATGAAGCTCACTCCACACTGACAGTAATGACTTTCATTTCCTATGCTGCTCGCACTGAAGCACCATGCCGACACTTCACAGAGCGGACGCCACAGTTCTGCCATGCTTGACAGGACAGCGATCCGTCTTTTAGCCAGTCTTAACCTGAACCCTGGCTCCCTCACTCATCCTTAATCCATCACTTTAACCCCATCTTCCTCCTTCTTGACTCCGGAGCGCAGAGGGCTCACTGACTGGTAAGGTGATTAACTTGCTCGTCCATTCAACAGATGCCAGATTGTTATCTCTTTCCCCCAGCTTCCTGTTCCTCCATTAGACGGGTGTGACACAACAGGGTGAGCACCATGGTAATATGCTCGTATAAGATTCAATAATATCACAATCAAACATGCATCACTCACGTCCACACAAATGCAGATAAATATGAAAATGTTTTTTAGTGCCAAAGGGTAAAGATTCTCCAAAATATATCAATGTCATACTGTATGTCTCCGTTTAGACCACATATTTCAGTGCAGAGCAATCAGAGGTCTTACCCTCAATGTTCTTTGTAATTTTGGTAGTTAAATAATCTGAAAGAGGTATCTACATTCAATGCTCAAAAAATATGTTTTTCAACTAAATAACTTTGACTGTTGGTTTTAAGTTAAATCTTGATTAAACAACAGAGATTTAGTATTCTCTGCCACAATTGGCCTTCAAACCGCGTCTAACCAGGAAGTTGGAAGATTACACTGTGAGGGAAACACAGCTGTGTGCCGGATCATCCTTTCTTTAGACTCAAGTGATGCGCACTGCATCTGAGATAGTTTGATGTGTGAATATCTCCTTTGAAAATAAAACTTCAGAAAACTTAAATGTATGATTACTTTTGGATATTTTCTTGATTTTAAAATGTTAGTGCTTGCAGACTAATGCAAAGTATGTAAAGCCAATGTGAAGACACCTCTGGGCAGACATAGATGTAAATTAATTCAATAGCAACAAGGCCAAAAATGTGTCCCCGTCATAAACATACAGAGACAAGTCATTGAATGTGGTACAAAGAAAAAACAATAAAAAGATGCATTTTCAACTTGAACTGCATTTGTTTGGATGCTGCCACAGCCTACTGCAAATGATGTACATAATAACGGCAGAGGCTGGGAGAGATAAATGGAAAGTGTGAAACGGAGAAACCAGGTATACAGACTGAGACAAAGGGCAAGTGATACAGACAAACCTCCCACTCTGTCTTTAGTGCAGGGTCTCCTGTCCCTCTTCTCAACCCACACTATCAATCCAGGGCGGCAAATTCATGCCACAAACACACAAACGCACCCTGCTGTGCCTTCTCTTCAGTAAGGCTGCATAGCCTCTAACCCACTTGTTCTCACATCACACAGCTGCATATCCTTTTCATAGCTCTCGTTGCACATGAGTGACAGGGCTCGGGAAAAAAGAAAAAAATCACTGCCATAAATATACCGTATCAACAAAGAGAGAGCGATACAAGCTAGCAGAGAGACAAAGACAGAAAACATGTTGGAAGACATCAGTGTGTGTGAGAAGTGTTGGCGATAAACAGCTTTATTTATGCAAGCAGCGTACAGCAGCCAAACACAGGCCTCCTCGGGTCTGACTCAGAATACTGAGCTATAAAAAGCTCCAGTGACATCCGGCTCACGCAATCACACGCGTGCGATGACTTTGTCAATCACACGCTGATGTACAGTCAATCCCAGAGGCCTGTCAGGAGCGCTCAGAATAAAGCGCGCACTCACAGATTGTCACTTATGTAGATGTAGTAAAAGGCATAGAAAAGGAGATGGGAATGACCTCAAATCACCCGAAAAAACTTTTGATGGTATATCACTTTTGATCTGAGAATTCATGTCCTTAAAACAACCTCGTACATATCCTACAGGAATAAAATACTTCAAAACAAAAAGGGTTTTAAGGTTCCTCCGTACGTTTGCAGTTGCTCTACATTTCTGATTCAGTGCCATGAGGCAGTTTTTTTTTTTTTATCTCGTGTGCATTTAGAGTGTGCAATGATTTTTAAATAGGTCGTTGTGCACTCGTGTCAAAACTACTCTTTAGCCAATGAAACATTTAAATCTCTACCTGAAGCTAACACATGAAACAATCTAAATTACAGTACAGTAGACGTGAGCGCCAGCATGAAGTGGGAATATGGTGGAAACCTTGGCGAGCCACCCTGACTCCCCTTACTGTTGTCACACAACAGCACATGGTCTGATGTGGAGATAACCGAGGGGAAGCGGGGGCTTTGATCCTTAATGGGGCCATTTCGGCCGTGTGGAAATGACATTCATGGCTTGTATTTACACAAACTCAATTATGGAGGTTATTTTAGTGGTAGACAATCAATTAGAGTGAAACTATGTCAGAGCAGTAACACAGATTAAAGGAGAGGTTATAGCTGGAGCCTCTTTGGGTATAAATGAGCAAACACAAAACCCTTTAGATCTACATAATCAGAAGCTCAAGTTAATGAAGACTTTGTTGGGTCACCTAACAGTATCTTACACATCCTGTTGTGGGGCTGCGTCCAAAATTATGTAAAAGTCAAAGTATGAAGGACAATCACAGTTCACCCCGTCTAAAGTGTTCATGTCTGTTTAAAAGGGTTATACGTGAAGGTCTGGGACAGAGCCTTGAGGGGTGGGATGTAGAAATGGGAATAATAGCAAACTGTGTCAAAGAGCCTCTGAAGGCGTTCAGTATTGAGTTTGTATGTATGTATTTTATAGCAGTAATTGTGCAAAGAGAAGAAGCAAAATCCAGCCAATTTTCTCACCTCCACACATGTTTAATCGCTACATAATACGCGCACGGTCGTAGGAGGATGAACCCCCCCTGCTTCCTGTGGGAGGACCTTAGTATGCTTCAAACAAATTGCTGATTACATAATCGAAGAGCATCCGAATCCCTTCCCAAGATCAGGCGAAATGTTTCGAACTAAAACAGACAATCTGACAAGCCTGCCAGTTGCTACCTACCATTTAGAACAGTAATTCACAAAGTCTGGTACATAAATCTCTACGCAAGCTCCGGTTTGAGGAAATCTATGAAAAGATGCAACTAAGCAATCTTATGTTTAATGGCTGTTGTTTCCAAACATCTCTACCTGCTTCTGTAAAAAGGAACATGCAAAATACACATATTTTAGAATCATCTTCGAGTGTGGACCTTGCGATTGATTGAAACACTTTTCTCAGTATTGAACATGATTGTTATCACACATACAGTGAATGCAAAATGACACGCATACATGCTTGAATTGCTGTGTCGCAATCGTTTTGAATCCTTTCTGCACTTCTTCCAGAAACAACAGACTCCACAAAGGCTTTGTGCTGAAAGACTAAATTCCTGTTTCTCAGATGTCGGTCTGACAGTCCTCTCTCCTTTCGTCTCTCTTTTTTTTGTTTCTTCTCTGTCTCTGCCTGGGCAGCGGAATCAGCACATCAAATAAATACAGAGAGGGGTATAGTGTTCGTTTGGAGATCACGGACAATGGGACACGTGGAAGTGCGTGAACCGCGGGTGCAAAACGAAAGCCATTCCAATGCAAATAAGAGTAGAGGCCTCTTTGAAATCAAATCTGGTTTTGGAATTTAATAATGTCTCCGAATTGTTTTACAGAGAAACTGGATTCTATCAAAATGATCAGTATTCAAGCCCAAACATTCCTCACCTACCAGAGTCCTAAAGAAACAATGGATTGGGGCTCATTATGAAGCCCATCCTTGGCCAACCAAATGTTATTATCATCATAAAACATTCAAACTGGAAACATTGGAGGACAGTTGGAGACATGGCGGGCCGTTTGGTGGACTCAATCGTCTGAGTCATCCAGCTTGGGTTTGAGTGGAGCCGTTGGTAAAACACAAAGTGGTGGTGGAGAAACACTGAGCCCAAGGACTGTAGCGCTTGGCCTGAGTTTCAAACAATCGACTCGCAGCGCTTTTTATCTGGACCGACCACAAACCCCCAACCACTCTTTACAGTTCAAACAGGGGCTTGAGCAAAAAGGCAATGCTAAATAGTGATGGGCGGGAAATGGGAATTGAAGGTCTTTGACTTTAGTGTTAAGTTACAGCGCTAATCTTAATAAACATGCATGTTGCGGTCATATAAAAACAAGGGTAACAGCTTGACTTCCACACATTTATGGACTAATTATGAGGTATTTGAAGATGAAAAACATGCTCAGAATAATAAAAAACAAGCATGACAACAAAAAATGGTGGAATGTTTTTTATTAAAAAGTATAAAACAATGTTGTGAACATAAATATGTAAATTCCAAACTGAAGTCTGACGATGTATAAATAGTTTACACTTCAATAAAACCATGACAGACAACAGCACAATAAATAAAAAGATGACGGGAACAGTGGCACGACAGATGTGTAAAATACTTTTAACCGTCAATAATGCTCACATCTGATTGGACGTCGTTTCCTTCATTTTCCGACGAGGGGTCAGGCTGTTCTCCCATGGTTACCTGTACAGAGGAGTTGGGTTTTACCAGTGAGAAACCATTAAGACAACATTTTAATAAATCAATATTAAAGTGTACCATCATGGAATTTAAACTCTCTCTGATGACATTGTCTTTGAGATTGTCAACCTCTCCATCACTTTCAGTTGTGAGCTAGCGTACAGTCAAATAACTGCTTATTTACTGTGATGTGCATGACTGACAGTCCTGAGAGATGCTCGCTGAGATGTGAGTGGCAGCTTCTTTTGACAAGCCCTCTTATCACTGCATATCTAAGATGCTTCTCATAAAGACATAAATGGCTCTTACAGTTTGATGGATAGGAGCCAAATCAAAGCCCTCCACACTGGAAGACTTCATCTAAAGCAACTGCACTGCATAACAAAGTAAATGACGTATGTTCATACTCAGAACCTTACACTGGTGTTAAAATAAGACACATGCATTGTACTGTACAGAAGCATAAACTTCCACATGAACTATCTACAGTGCGCACACGTTTCTATACAATATAAACAATCCTGCTCACCTCCTGCTGCGACAGGCATCCAGGTCTTCCTGTAGCAGAGAGGCTCTCTTCTGAAGGAAGTTCACCTGCAACACGGACACACAATGCAAAGTCTTTTTCAAAATATACTCTGATTAGTTGTTTCATCAGAATAAGGGAAGTGCATCAGAACACAGAAACTGGAAGTGGAGAAGGTATGATGGCTTTGGGTCAATTGTGCTTTTGGTCGGAGGGGGTTAGCTAAGTGGAAGAAAGACTTGGTTGTTGAGTCCAGGGGTCAGGACAGCAGGGGTTGGGGGTCAGGAGATTAGGGCAGAGGGGTTAAGGCACAAGGGGACAGAGGGGAGATTATGAGCCAGGATAGAGGAGGTTAGGACGCTGCGGGAGGAGGCGGCACCATTCTTTTGTTTGGCTACAAAGTGTGAGTTTATTTATGAAGTGTCTTTGGCTCAAGAGAAAATAAACCCCATCTACATTTACACGGCATGTAGAGCCTGGCAGAATAATCACGTCTCCGAAAGAATCTGTATTGTTCTGGGACTAACGTACTGGAGCAGAGGGTACATTCCTTTCTGTGGGGGAGACCTCAGCAAAGTTCTAGCGTTTCATTTGCCCCTTCACTGTGGTGGAAAAAAAAAACCAAAAATGTGGTCGGATGCCTCTAGAGACATGAAAACTCTCATTGCCTTTTTTTTTTTTTTACCATGTACAAATAATGCACTTTAATTTGGAAAGCCAAAGATGTCGGCAATGAGAGGAAAGAGAACTCTGGGCATGAGTTACATCTTATGAATATATCCGATCACAGAGCTGTGGTCTGCACGCTGACATGGGATCAGGGGAGTCCTATTTGAACAAGGCAGGGGTTTGTGGAGTGACTGTTTTACAGAAACTTGTTCTGCATGTTTCAATCACCATTACAGAAATCCCTCTGTTGTTTGCAATGGAAAAACTGAGAAAAGTGAAAGCCCTTTATTGATATTCGGTGTCAAAATGGGCCCGATGATATAAGTGTGAGACACGGCTCAGAGGAACAACATGGATGTGGTTTTGCAAGTGGTGAGATGATGGAGAGACAAGGACAAATGTGGGTTTAAGAGGATTGGCAACATCCAAAAACTAAACAAATAACTCACAAGTATACAGGATGTGCGGGTTATGTTTCCGATAGTATTGAATGGTTATTAGGAAGGCTAGGTGAAATTCCAAAAGAACTGATGAGACCTAACTGTACTTTGACAACCTGTCCAATTTACAATATAGTGTTTCAAAAGGGTTGGATTACTGAAATTGTTAAAGGCTGGAATATGTTATAGGTTGAAAATTAGATCCTGAACCCCCAAGATTTCTTTTTTTAACAATCCTGAATTTAAAGCCAGAATGGTTGTCATGGGCACGCCTGTATCGGATCTGTTTGTGGCAGCTCTCACCTGAGCCTTCAGAGAGCTGATGGTGTCTTCTAGCTCCTTTCTGAGCTCTGACGGCATCAAACCCTTGATCTTCTTCTCGTACTCCTGACGCACCACAGTCACCTGAGGAGACAGAAGACAGGCACACACACAGTCAACTTGAATTGACCTAAACAATAAATAGTTAAAAACACATTTGTACACGACCTCATATTAATACAACATAGATATCCACACACATACAAGCAAAGACTTTCACCTGTAATTGTATTTGGTTTAAAACCAACTTGAGATAATACAAAAACAATACAGTAACATTTAGCTGAATAAGTGCTTCTGCTACTTATTCAAATCCACATTTGCATGTCATGCATGTATTTCCAGATAGCGCCCAAAGTGAACAGTATGCTTGCACACACACACACACACACACACACACACACACACACACACACACACACACACACACACACACACACACACACACACACACACACACACACACACACACACACACACACACACACACACACACACACACACACACACACACACACACACACACACACACACACACACACACACACACACACACACACACACACAGTGGGTATCCCCTCTTTATTCATGGCTCAGAGTATTCCCTCGCTCTTCACAGCTCCTTCACATCTCCACAGGGGGTCTGCAGGCCTGCATGACTCGCTCTGCACAACCCCCCCTACTGGCTGCTGGAGACTACAGCCAGAAGTGACACAATGCATTTTATGGGCCTGACACAGCTGGGTTTGGAAGAGGACAGGGCCGTGGTGGAGGGCAGAACACATCAAACGCAGCAGCAGCAGCGCAACGGCTAGCTAGCTAGCTCCACTGGGGAGGACTGGAGGAAGTCTGTCTGGGGCTAAATTACACTCCACTAAACCAGAGTCTGATTATAGAAGTTGAAAAGGGTTTGGTTAGCTCAACCCCCCCTTTAACCCGCAAACACACATGAATGTACACACACACATTCACAAACACAGGGCTTTTACAGTACTGTAAAAGCATTTACAGCGTTTTGAAAAGAGTTGCCGGTCAATTAATTCAGAGCTTGATGAATAGTTTAGCAGAGCTGGAGGAATCAGCGGGGGCTGTGAAAAGCAACAGTTTTCGCCCACATATTTCAAGGTGTAACCAGGGGAGAGTCTGAGCATTTCAACCCACCATAATGTCTTTGACAGAGCCAACGTCCAGCAAACATCAAGAATATCCCCCCTCTCCTCTCATCAGTCCGGCCTTTCATGTGAAGAGAGCGTGAACGAGGTGAGGGGGAGGGAAAAAGATTGGTTTTCCTAAAATAATTTTCCTGTTGTGGATTTAACTGATTGTTCTGGCTTTGGCTAATTAATCTTCCTGGGCACAATGAAAGGGATTGGGAAGCACTTCAAAGCAGCCCCCAGTATAAATGATCCCAACGTGAAGCCGCTCACTTTGTCTCGGCACAGTGAGCAGTAGATTAGACTGCCACAACTTTGCCAGTTTCTTTCAGGCTCCTTCTGCCCCATTCATTTTAAGTTTACAGAAATATGTGTTTTTCTCTCTGTGTGAGAATGGAGTCATGGATAATTTGAGAGCGATCTTTTCAAACAAGTGGCAAAAAGAAAATGGGTTTCAGAAGCTTTAATTTTGGGTAGTTTAAAGAATCTGCTGAAGCTACGGGAGTGCAGATTTTCAAAAAAAGTCTATCTATGTATAGCAGCTTCTGTAGTCATAACAAAATGGCGAGCCAAGACAAAACACACTCCACTACCTCAGACCAAAGCAATAAACAATGGTTGAATAAACACATCCCTTACCAACCACTCTGAATATAAGTCTAGATTCTTCAAAAGCCACGCTCCTTAGGTTTGCATTCTTGGTTCATGTATGGTGCCGTCGCCACAGCAATGAGAGATCCGCTCTGCCTAAATTACAAGCTCCTTTGTGGCAATGCTGTCTCCATTTTCATTCCCATACATTAGAATGGGCAAGGCTACGACAGCGTATTCACTGGGACTCACAGGGATCAACGGGGACAACTGTACGTAGAGTCGCATGGATGGATCAGAAAGTATTATGGGATACAGTAGGGTTGTGTATCTGGAATTCGTCCTAATGACTTTGTGGTCAACTGCAATTACAGCTGCTGACGGTGGAAGACAGGGAAAAACATTATAAAAAAACACAGAACATTAAAGGTCCACTATTATACTGTTTTTCATCAATATATGATAGGTCTCAGATATATACAAACATGTCTCTGAAGTGTTTGGCTCCAAATACCAAACAGATCATTGCAGCATTACCCATAATCCCCTCTGTTTCAGCCCTGTTTAAAAGTGCTGATTCTCTGTCTGTTACTTTAGATGAAAATAAGGAGCCCCTCCCCCTCCCCCTAAGGAGCCCCTCTGAGAGATATTTGGTTAGAAAGAACACATTGGTGCTCTAGGAGGAGATTCAGGTGATAAGGGGGGGGGGGGTTACCTTGGTTGGTGATTGGCTAATGGTTACACAAGCCAAAAAATCGTTATGACATCATAAAGTGGCCAAAATCTGATCAGCTCATTTTCAGACAGGTTTCTATATACCGTAATTTTCGGACTATAAGCCGCGCCTTTTCCCCCATTTTTCGACGCTGCGGCTTATATAACGGTGCGGCTAATCTATGGACTTTTACAGCTAACGGCCACCACCTTTAACTCTACGGGCTCTATGGCCGGTCCGCGGACCCCCACCTTTAAGCGGCGGGTTCCAGCAGGAAAAGCTGGAGGCCGGAAAAGAGTGAGACAGGTAGCGCGCAAAAGTAAAAGTGGAACCGAGAGTGGTATGCCGCTGCTGCGGCTTATATTCAGGTGCGCCTTATAGTCCGAAAATTACGGTAAATGGATCAGGACAAAAAGAGAGCGAATCTGTTTTCCTGAAACTTTCAGAATCTCTTTACACAGAGGGGACACATGTTTGTGTATAAGAGACATGAACAAGTGGGTTTTGCCTTTAATTTCTAAAGTGGTATTCTTCCCATCATTAGATAAACATTCCCTTTGTATTGTTGTATTATAAATACATTACTTCCTGCATGTACATGCAGTACATCTACTTGAAGGCGTAAGACACAGGTTTCTGCTGCAGGGTAGCAAACCTAAGCACTAGCAATCACATTTTTCCACAGCATGTCTAACTAAAGCTTAGTTTACTATGCAATGTGTGTGGGTGGAGGCAGCATCCGTTTTTTCCAACAATATCTCTGTTAAAGAAACGTATGCTCAGCTAAAAGATACAGAAACATTTCTGACTTCGCCGTGTCTCTGAATTGATTTCAATTCAAAATAGGAACTCAAACTTCCCAAAGACGTCTGACTTGTTCCTTCAGCTTTGAGTCTTCTCGCTTCTTTCAGGGTCCTTCCTCTCACATCTCTGTTTTACTTTATGCAAAACACCATTTTTCTCTTCTTTAAAAATCTTTTACAGCAAAGGCGTGTTTGTTTTTCTGACAGGTGGCAGGAGGCATGTGATGAAAAAAAAGCTTCCTTACCATTAGCACAGATGTCGAGTTCCTTTGAACAAAATGTTGATCAAACCTTCTGACGGGGTTTGGTCATTGACGGACTCTAGATGAGAGTGAGCATAAAAAGAAAAGAGGAATGGAAAGGCGGGAAAAAGAAGTGTGCCACTATATCCCAAAGCAATGAAAAGGGACTTTGACTTTCAGGAGAAAAATCCGGCTTCATCTCCACCGCTCTTGTTTAAATGAGATTTTGTTTGTTCCTGATGAAGCGGGATTCTCTAGTTTTGAAGACTGCGAGGAGCGGCAGTCGTTTTCCCCTCCCAGTCATCTTAAAATGACAACATTTCATCTATATATAGTCTTTAGATTGTGGTTTTGACTTTCCCTTGCGTTTGGTACTGTCACACGGCGTGGTTTTTGACAGCTGCCAGCTGAAAGGAACAAGCCCTCAACACTTTCAACGTTCAAATGAAGTTGAAGCTTGATGTATGCTAATGAAGTTGGGGTGTGCGTGTGTGCCTGCGTGGGACAGGTTGGGGGGGGGGCGGGGGGGAGTAGCTGCTGGAAAGAGATTTCTGATATACCCCCTTGTTCCAAAGTGACAAAAACCTTGTCAGGAACAAGGGGGTACATCAAAAATGACGCCACTCACAAAGTTTGCACCTCCACGTGCACTGAGTTGGCACTCTGAGTTCACCAAGGAGCGATTTGAATTCCAAAATGCTTTGCTGCGAGAGGGAAAGAAGAAACCGCTTGACAAATTGACAAAGAAGATTAGAAGTGGCTCCAGATCTTATTGGAGGTGTTAGAACTATGTGATTGATTGGTAGCTGCTGATGTAATGTGCTTCAACAAAAACAGCACACAAGAAAGCAACTGAACCTCCAGAACTAAAGTTCAACTCCTCTGCATTTTCATGTCTGCATCACAACTAAAAACTGTTTGATTTTTGATTCCACTAAGCTCCCATGTTGCAGGAGAACACACCTCTGAAACGTGTGCAGTTCACCGTGCCCACTGTTTTATTATTATACAAAGAGATGTACTTTTCAACACTCTGCGCCTCTCTTCAAGGAGAATTGAACCACACCGTGATCTGCTGATCCGCCATTTTAGAGTGGGGGAGCCTGCGAGGGCCCTACAAGTGGAAGGCAAGCAACATCTGTGTGAAGTCTGGGCAGAAAGAGTGTTTCTGCATGTGAGGGATCGGATTACAAAGACAAGTCTTGGCAGATAAACTAGGGCAATATCAGTGTGAGGAGAGTGAGAGTGGAGGTTTATTATCATACAGAAAAAACAATGACCCGGTGTTGGCAAATGCACGTATGATGAACATACCAAGTGAAAGATGTACAGTAGACACACACACACACACACACACACACACACACACACACACACACACACACACACACACACACACACACACACACACACACACACACACACACACACACACACACACACACACACACACACACACACACACACACACACACACACACACACACACACACACACACACACACACACACACACACGACCTTGTGTGAGCAGGGTACAGTAGGAGGCTGGAGTAAATATGTGATTCAGACGACGAGTGAGAAGAACTGTGACTATCTGCCAAAAGAATGGGTTGCCAAACACAAACACATTTTCCTGTATTGCCGAAAGTGCTTTAAAAAAAAAAAAAAAAGTTCTTATTGACATCTACATTTGACTAAATAATTTTCCAGCAGAATCAATATGTTTACAGGCAATACAAAAATGTGACCCCTTTCTGGGTAAATGCGAATCCTACTCGGCATGGAGGAGTTGCATGTTTGGTCTAAAGCGTTTTGCTAGCAACACATGTTGATTTGTTGTGTCGAAACAAACTGTATTGCTTGTGTGCACCCGGCCGTTTCAGAGAATACTGCAACTAACAACGTTTTTAGCATAAACGCTTTTGTGTGTCTGAAGCTTTAGGGTGCAATGACAGCAGAGGGACATTGGTGATAACTGAGAAATAACTGAACAGGTACAATATATAAGAATTTCAAAACACTGACTACATTGTAGAGGTTCTGCTGAAACACTTATCACACTGCAAACAGAACATTTATGTGACCAAGAAGAAGTGCACCAATTTAGACTGAGGGCTCGTCTTCCCACTGCCCAGATGAGATGACTCAAAAGCATTGGGTGGACTAAATGTATTGTGTGAATCTATCGTGCTTTCTATGATGTTTTCTATGTGGTTTTCAAGGACATTTGATATAGGTAACACAGCTTGAAGCGGGCATTTCAAATGTCTACAGTGCTTCTTCTCCCTCTGATGAAGACATGCTTTATGTTGAAACGTTAGCTGCTGCACCTAATTAAAAGGCTCTCACTATCCTGTGTGCTTCAGATGTCATCATTCTACATCCTGCGCAAACTGTCATATCTGTAGTGTTTGCATTTAGCTCAGACATAGCTGATGAAATGAGATTCCTTTATTCTTATCCCACAATGACCTCACTTCCTGTTTGTGTCTTTGCTGCCAATTTTGTCACAGCAAAACAATCTGCGATGAATTAGTGAAATGTGTTTATGGCAGAGAATAAAAAAAATGTCAACTACAGTATGTGAAATTGGTACCAAATGCTTAATAAGAAGTGGTTTCTAGTTTACGCGTTTTTTCTTTTGACTTATTGCCTGATTTACATCATGGTCGTGATTTTATACCAGAAAGAAGCATTTTTTCGTAATAGTGTTAAAATCTGTGTTTTTTTACTGGCACCATTATCAAAAATGTTAACCACATAAGACTAAGCTCTGTAGACCACACGCAATAAGTGGGTTTTGAGTAATTTAGGGTTCAATATGCAATCAACATCCATTAATAATAATCTTATGAAATCAACACTATTTATTGTTTTAACACAAAATGTGATGACATTTTGCAAAGTTCTACACTGTGGAAAACAGAACATGTGTTGCATTAGAGTAACATGAACAATATTGACTCCTCTCATACTTTAACTGAATACATGGTCACGACATATCAAAACAGTACGCCATAGGGGTTTCGAGCAGAACTTGACCATGACTTTTAGAAAAACACAAATATTTGCTCTTCACTTGGAGAAAGATACATTACTTTAAAAAATCTTGGTTTTTGCAGCACACTAAAATCTGTTAATAATATATTAAGTCAGGAGATGTTGGCAATATCTGAAAAAACACTTCAGCAATACATCAATTGATTGCGTTGTGAGTCACGGATAGTGCAGTAAACAACACTAACAAAACACATATTAGCAAAGCGGAAAAAGAGAAACCCTTATCCAGGCAGAGTGATCTGACATTACAGACGGCAGGGTCAGGGGGTCCGGCTCTTCTTAAGTTATCGGAAACAACGAGCAGCGCCTCTGGGACTGGGTCAGTGACCAGCGGCTCCTAAAAACCACTGACCCCTTGCTGCAGATTTATGACAGCCAGACACCGAGGTGTGTGACGAGTGTGTGAAGTGTGTACAAGGGTCAGTGGGCGGATCAGAGGGGACACTAGAGGATGAATGCCTTTGGTGTACATACAACAGTACAAAGAAGCGCCTCCTGTGTGAGTGTAGTCATTAGTGCTTTCTTCTCTGTGTGTCAAGGTCAAAACAGAGCCTGATTACAGGGCATTCTGGGGAGCAATGGGGAGTGTGTGTGCGCACACAGAGGCTTCCCTCTGAACGCAGGCGGTGGTGGCATTCCTGGCCCTAGGCGCTGGCTCTTGAAGCCAAATCTCAAGGAATTTGGGAAATGTGCGAGGGGGCATATGTGTGGCTCTGAACAGGAGAATGAGATGATAGAGTTGATGGAGGAGGGGGGAGGGGGGGGGGGGAGAAAAGAGGGAGTAATCCTTTTCTTTTTGTCTTTTGTGGCCCCCTGGAGGGTCTAGTCAGGATAGCAACTGAGAGGCTAGGGATACCAGGTGATCGGAGGGGGGTAGAGATGGAGGTTGAACAGGGGCATTCAACTCCAAAAAAAAAGCCCGGCATGATGAATAAGAAGTCTGAGGGCAGCAGCAGTGATGCAACAGTAATGGTGAGGAGCAGGTAGGTTTGAGTAAGAGACCGCCCGCCTCTCATGTGAATACCCGACGCATTAGAGAGAGAACATAAGTGAGTGTATTACCTTTTCTTCAGAATCCAGCTCTTTGCTGAGCAGCTTCTTCTCCGAGCTGTGCAGCTGCCTCTGCAGACTCTCCACCTTTTCCTGCAGAGCCTGGAGGAAGGGAGAGACAGATTCAGTGGTGTAGGGTGACTGACGGAAAAGCAACTCAGATCTGTGCGGTGTAATGTGTAACTGATGCAAAATGATAAACTACAGTTACATTCAGGCTGAAACTGAGAAAACACAATCAACACAGCCAGAGCCACTGAGAGAATATTCAGGACGGAGAGAGGCAGACAGAAGCTGGGACCGTGAGGCGAGATCCAGCCTGTGATTAGTATTTGCGTGTTAAAAGGCTAATAATACAGTCATGACAGTAATTACTGGCAAGCTGGCCTCATTAAGACAAGACTCCTTTCTAGACAAGAGCATACAGAACGAGACACTTGCTCACTCAGGGAATTAGCCAGCTTCCATAGGATTTAGTAAAGTAGCATTCTTTTAAGAGTCTTTTATTTATTTGGGGGTGAAAAGAGAGACGTACTGTATCACTCAGTGATTTACAACACATAGATGAGTTGATCAAAATGGTGGCAATACAAATGTAATCTATTTCGCTTCCTAAGATTCAGGCGTCAAATAAAGAAAGAGAATGCAGTGTATGTGTGAAGGACTTCTTTTCCCTCCTCTCTGCCTGTAAGTGATAGCAGTGGAAAGAAATGTGCAGTTCCTGAATGCACATAGAACCAGATGTTTCGAGTGCACATGTGGACACTTCGACTTTGATTAGTCGGCATGAAAAGCAGAGAGAGAGAGAGTGATATGCGCTCAAGTGCACGCACACACACCTGAACATAAAAGCACAGATTTACACAGTCTCACACACAGTCTCACACACAGTCTCACACACAGTCTCACACACACACTGGCTAGCGTCAACATCCTCAGAGTGTCTTCCCAGTAGAGTTGAGTGAGTGGGCCAGGTGTTGCCTCGCTGATTCTCAGAGTTGATGGAAACAAAGTCCAGGTGATAGGCATGACCGGCCAGATCTACAACACACTACACTCACATAAATCACACACACACGGTTAGGCTTCAGGGCCTGGTTGAACTTCTAGGTAGCAACACTCTGAAACCTGAAATTGAAACCTGCTAAATCTGTGAGAAATTCACCTTACATTTTCTTTAAATTGTAATCATTGTTCTTTTAATAGGATAGCGCCATAGCGTGAACCCATACCTGAACTGCTTTGACCCGGTGAAATGAGCTTTATAATGTAGCTCTTTCCTTGGCACTGCTGCTAATTTAAGCCTCTGGCAGATGGATTTCTAGATCAACAAGCGTTACTAGACTATTATGATTCTGGAGCATGTTGAGGTCAGCCTTAGCTCTGCAGCATGAAAGGCAGCTGGTTTTCCAGCGCGTTGATCCTATTAATCAGGGTATTTCTTAGCCAGTCACGATCCCATCACAGCCCACATCCACATCCAGACCAACCCCGTGCCTTCGATTTCATCATTTCATTTTGTTTGTTGGTGAATCAAAAGGCTCGGCGACAGAAGAAAATGTTTTTTTGGTGGAGATTAAGCTTTTTATATAAGACTTCTGATTCCAGTGACCAAAGCATGTCAGCGTGAGGTTGGTTCCTTTCCTTTTTCCGAATCTGAATCGAAGGTCAAAGCACATTGTTAAAGGTCCACTATTATACTGTTTTTCATCAATATATAATAGGTCTCAGATATATACAAACATGTCTCTGAAGTGTTTGGCTCCAAATAGCAAACAGATCATTGCAGCATCCCATAATCCCCTCTGTTTCAGCCCAGTTTCAAAAGTGCTGATTCTCTGTCTGTTACATTAGATGAAAAATAAGGAGCCCATCCCCACGCGAGATATTTGGCTAAAAAGAACACAATGGTGCTCTAAGGCAGGGGTTCCCAAAGTGGGGGAAGCGACCCCCCAGGTGGTCGCGAGACATCGAGTGGGGGTCGCGAGATGATTACAAAATTAAAATGAAAAAAAAAAAAAAAAAAAAGTATACATTTTTTTTCTATTTAAAAAAAAAATTATTATTATTAATAATAACGTTTGCATAGACATTTTCAGGGGCGGACTAGCCATCTGTATAATTTCCCCGCAACGAGGCTCCCCCTTTGACAACCCACTAGCGCAGTGTTTCTCAAACCTTTTCATACCAAGGACCACTTAACCAATAAAAAACACTCATGGACCACCTAACTCCACAAATATCCAAAAACAATAGGCCTGGTTACCCATTCCAACAGTATATAACAAATTACAACCTAATAATGACAGCTTAACCTTCTCTATATCGCCTCGTTCACACATTAAATCAACAATACAAATACAAATACAGATTGTATAAGCATTTAGTTCAAATGCGATTTAAAATCCTCTCAGGTTTTACACCTCTTATTATGAAATGTAGACTACATTTATTATGTAGTATTATTTTAAACACGAGTTTATGTCCGAGCCAACAGACTCACAGATTGTTGGCTACTGAGAGATATGCAAAATACACCGCATGTAGTACGACACAAACCTCCGCTGTGGATTTTCAAAACAAAAAATACAATAAAACTATATTCGCAGGCTCAAGTTTAACTCTCTGAGGCCTGCATGGTCTGTCTACAAAACAAAAATAAAAAAACGTTTATGCAGCCCCAACAACAGCCTCTGATCATCAACAGACTTCATGCAATGCTTCATCAGATGCATATATTAGATAATAATCTCTATCTCACTCCTAACACATCTAAATCTTTCAGCATGGATAAATGTTCATAAAATACATCCATTGTTTGTTTGATATGCTTCTTGAAATCCTAAAAAACACATAGTTTTTCTAGAACAGATTACATCGCCTGAAAATGGTACAAACAAGTGGCAACATGCTTGACGGAGGTGTTGCGCTGGGCTATATCATGCAATCGAAAGTGAAACTTAAGCTCGCTCCATTGTGGAGATATTCCCGCGAGAGTGCGGAAAACTGAAATTAATTCACTAGCCCCCCCCCCCCCCGTCGACAGGGGTCGCCAGTCTCTGGCACTGTTATTTTGGGGGTCGCGGGCTGAAAAGTTTGGGAACCCCTGCTCTAGGGGGAGATTCAGGTGATAAGGTGGGGGTGGGGTTACCTTGTTGGTTATTGGCTAATGGTTACACAAGCCAAAAAACCGTTATTACATCATAAAGTGGCCGACATCTGATCAGCTCATTTTCAGTCAGGTTTTTATATAAATGGATCAGGACAAAAAGAGAGAGAATATTCTTTCCTGAAACTTTCAGAATCTCTTAAGGGGACACATGGTTATGCATAAAAGACATGGAAAAGTGGACACCTTTAATTCCTGATCACTAATAATAAGTATTGCTACTTTCTGGATTATCAAGCAAGTACTTGTAATTATTTCCCTTTCTTCCTCCAACATTTCCCTACTGTGACCCTTATCTCACCCAGATCATTCCCTTAGGGGCAGCAGTGTGGCTGACAAAGAAGACCCTGACAAACCACCCCCCCCCCCCCCCCCCCCCCACCACTCCCCTTTCTAAACCCACTTCTGATTCCCCGCACTGTGACACAGCATTTCTGGAGCAGGTCTTCTGGGAAGTAAGGCTGACTTAGTGGGCCTCACTGGTGACGTGTGTGTCTCTTTGATGTGGGTTCTGTATCTGATCTGTTGTAAACAACTCTGAGGGGAAGAAGTTCAACACTTGTCATTTCATTAATACAATCATATGTGTTGAATCTGCTGATGAATAGAAGCACTTTGTGAGTCAGAAAGGGCCTCGGAAATCTTTAGTCTTCAGCACTGTCAGACATAATGGATATCCTGGCATATTGTGGTAAGGTGTACAATTTACTTTTATCTTACTAACTCAAACATGTAACCACAAAAAAGAGAAAAAGACTACTGAAAGCAATAAAACAACACAATGAAGTAGACACTGATATTCCAACTGCGTCAGACTGGAATATCCGTGTCTGACTTGGACTTTTATCCATTGCTAGCCTTTGGGCAAACATTAACATGTATTTGCACATTTATATGAATAATAATAACAGTGTCTTTATTCAAATAAGTTACAGGTAAATATGAGAGTGCATTTTTAAACACAATTGGAGAAACATCTCTCCAGGTGTTGCAGCTTTAGTCTGTTGCCTCATTTTCTTTTGTCTAACTTCCTGACAGCCTTAAATCTGTACTGTATACACACACATGTTTCTATAGTGTTTAGCGTGTGAAAGTGCGTGAATGGCCACTAATAATATGGCCAAAGTGTATCCAGATGCTCAGGGTGATATGGTATTTATCAGTCATGCAGACTGGGATCATTGTGAACAGGCCAGGAAGAAGGGGGGAATCAGATTTCCTAAGGGAGTGATAGAAGGAGGGAAAGGAGAAGGTAGTGAATGAAAGGTGCATGAAGGAATAAAAAAGTAAGCAAAAAGCCTGATAAGGTAGGACAGGTGGAGAATATCAGGGAGAAGAATAGACATTTCAGAAAGGTGAGAATGACAGACAGATACTGAAGAACAGAGGGACATGAAGGAGAAGGTGCACGGCCGGAGTGAAGAGATGGAGAGAACCTCTGCTGCTCAGTCCCACAGTCGGGAGCTTGAAGGCCTCTCTCACCTTTCCATCAGCAATGTGCCTCTGCCTTTCATTCCCAAACTTTGGCTCAAAGGATTAGCGAGGCACACGCGCACCAACAAACGCACCGCTCAGAGCCATCCAAGCAGGTATAGGCATGCATTAATATTAACAGAAAAAGTTCTAAAAATGCGAGTGCTACACTCACAAATGAGTGTACAATTCTAGTGATGTACACACACACACACACACACACACACACACACACACACACACACACACACACACACACACACACACACACACACACACACACACACACACACACACACACACACACACACACACACACACACACACACACACACACACACACACACACACACACACACACACACACACACACACACACACACACACACACACACACACACACACACACACACACACACACACACACCTGAGTCATCTTTCCTGGGTGGTCCTCCTGCGCAGATAAGGCAGGCATGTTTCCCTAGGGTGAAGTAAAAGCAACAGAGGGCAGGAAAAAAAGCAGAGAAGAAAGAAAAGAGGGAATAGAGGGAGGAGGAAAAAAGGCCAGGGGCCTCTTTAAACTTGGTGTTTTGTTAGGAGCCGAGCTGCTCTTCATGTGCGGCGGGGCCTTCTATTTGCAGCGTGCTGTCAGAAGTTTCTCCCAAAGTCTGGATTAAAGAGATCCTCTAATGACACTGAGGCTGGACGACTTCAGACAGCAGCGAAAAACCTCACACTGCAGCGCCTCCAGCCAAGGACACACACACAACCACACACACAAGCGAAAGGGTAAGAACAGAAACAAACACAAGGGGCACGTAGCACACAGACATACATAAGCAAAGAGACAATGCCCACACACACACACACACACACACACACACACACACACACACACACACACACACACACACACACACACACACACACACACACACACACACACACACACACACACACACACACACACACACACACACACACACACACACACACACACACACACACACACACACACACACACACACACACACACACACACACACACACACACACACACACACACAGCGGCTTTAGAAGAACAAGGTGCTGTGTGTGTGTGTCTACTGATCTAATAGTAAATAATAAAGGAGGTGCTAACCTCAAGGAGAGGTGGATGGCCAGAGAGATGAGCACAGACTCTCTTTTATCTGCACTTTTATCAAAGGATTGTGGGAAAGGTAGAGAAGCGAGTGTAAGAGAAGCTGTAGGAGGAGGAGGAGGAGGAGGAGGAGGAGGAGGAGGAGGAGAGAGGTCTTCTTCCTGAGGTGTTAGAGAAGTGAAACTTTTGCTTTGCTGTCTGTGTGCAGGAATAGAAAGGTGGTTTAGTGGTGGACCACTATCCCTGATATTGGTATGAAGTGACTTGATTTGGAGCTAAAGTGGGAAGCTGCTGTGATGGCGGCAGCAGCAAAAGCTCCTGAGCAGCAAACAGAACGAGTATCTCGTCTATTGCAATATGCACACATGTCGGCACAGTTATGGAGGAGCCTTTCCCAGTACTGATGAAAATAGGAAGACAATTGCCATGGTAATGAAGACATGTTGCAACCCCGCTGTGCCCGCAGGGGTAACACACTGTTCTCTATCTTTCCGTCTCTGTCTCATTCAGCTGCTGTGAGCTGCAGTAGAAAGAGAATAGGAAACAACTCTGAAATATGCACCATATGCCCTGTGAGTATTTGTACGTGTGTGTGTGTGCGTGTGTGTTTGCATGGGCTCACATACATATATTCTGTTTATCAAATAGTATATTATTTAATGGATGTAAAGTTTAGCTAAACTTGCACATACACTCACAGGCTTAAAACACTCGTCTCAAAAAGATTAAATAAAACAAAGACCCCCGTTTATTTTAGATTGGATTGAGTGTTCAGGATCTTACCAGAAAAGCACTGTTGATACAAATATTATACAAATAAATATGTAAAAAGACACGATTTTATGTGCCCGAAAAAAAGAGTGTAAAGCTAACAAAAGATATGAGAAGCTGCTACCCATCGGTACTTTATCGAAATCTGTTCAGAATGTGGTTGAAACGTGAACATTTAAAAAAAGGCGGAGATTTAGGAAAGTTAAATTGATTTCAGGTAGCAGAGATTAAGTGGACTTTCAGTATGTTATAAAATGTATCTAAATGCCATTTGCTTCGTATATCTTTTAACATATAACCAGTTCTACAGGATTTGCTAGACAGATTTATTGGCTTCAGAAATCCTTTGCGTGCATACATTACAGCGTTATTCACAAGTTTACAAGTGAGGTGCCACCACAGTAATGGCGGCTTGTCTACTTCTGCCTACAGCCTGGATTTATCTATACTTGGGATTCTTGAAAGGGGGAAGACATTAGCCCCTGATGGTTTCTTTGTAAATAGCATTAGGCCTCGGGTTTAATGAGTAATTTCCGCTTGTTGTCCGAGAATGGAGTATGTACTCTATGAGATTCCCACGTTCCCTAGCTGCATCCTGGAATGTTATCTCTCTCTCTCTCCTACTTCCACCTCCTCTGATATGTGGATCAAACGGTGCCGGGAATTTGCCCACAGCCGGAAAAGTCATCAATCAGCCAACACTAGGCACACACGTAGAGTTGTACACACACACTAACATATACACAGACCAGGCCGATTGGAGCTTACAAAGATACATACAGAGAGTCTGAGTGTAAGAGAGAAAGAGGGATCATTACCTTACATATACAGATCCTAGATGAGACATTTCTAGCGGACAGCAGTGCTAATAGAAAGGGCAAAACAGTTCTGAACTGGAAGTTGAGTGCAGCCCTGTTGACAGCACTACAGTCTTCTCGCTCCTTTTAGGATTTAAGAGCACAATGGTCACATAAGCCACATAATGGACAGCACCCGGGACTCCTCACAATACTTCATAGTTATTTTAGCTAAAACTGAGCGAGCACAATGAGAAGGTGGATAACACAAGGCTAAAACAATACAAGCAATCTCAACTTCTGTAGGCTAAATAATTTCCCCCTAACAAATTCATTAAAAAAAACATCTCACATCTGTTAACTGCAGTTTAGTCAGCCTACGCCTGAGTTTCATACCGTTTGTTGCCTTGCTAAAGTTAGCTCTGTTTATCACATTTTATTGTGTGTTGGTGTTGTTGCTCAGTGAGATTGACAGTATTACTGAGTCATTCGTACTATTTAATATATACTAAAGTAAAAAAGTGAACTGTGAAAGTTGTATTCTATCCCACACACACAGAAAACAAAGAAGTGACAGATGGCTTAAGCTTCAGTAAACAAATGCGCAGTTCAAGGTTGACACAAAGAACACGGACACGTGTTGAAGGACACAGACAGACACACGAACAGAACACACACACACACACACACACACACACACACACACACACACACACACACACACACACACACACACACACACACACACACACACACACACACACACACACACACACACACACACACACACACACACACACACACACACACACACACACACACACACACACACACACACACACACACACACACACACACACACACACACACACACACACACACACACATTGAAGCAGCTCTTTGCCTCTGCAACAGAGGGTCTCCAGCACACCTGTTCTTGATCCACTGCTGCCATTCCTTCCCACAGGCAAAGTCATCCTTTCAACCCCCTCAGAAACTAATGCATATATAACTACAGAACTACAGACAAACTGCAGCTGCTCCAGCTAGCCCCCTTGAATGTCGGCATGTTTGTGTGGCTGTGTGTGTGTGTGTGTGTGTGTGTGTGTGTGTGTGTGTGTGTGTACAGAGCCTTGTCCCTCATTACTGGTGTGCAAGCGTAAAAGCAAGAGCAAGTCGATCACATGGACTCCATCTCAATCCGACAAAGACATGTACACCCCACAATGTCAAGTGTATAAAGCACAGTGCACCTCATGTATTCGCTGTCATCCTCAAACACAGTGAGACAATGGTCACTGTGTTGCATTATGTAATGTGTCTACTGTCATTTCACCCAGAGGACACTACAACAGGACCTTCTCTTTGACTTGCTACAAGTTACTCCTGGATGGGCCAGGATCAAAAGCGTGTATCCCTCTGTGTGTGTGTATGTGTGTGAGAACATGTGGGTGTGTGTTAGAGAATGCTACACTATTGAAAGAAGTATAGACAAGGGAACTAACTCAAAGCTATGTTTGTGAGCCAGTCTGAGGGACAGAAAGATACAGCTAAAGATTTAGTGAGGCGAGAATGGGGAGATAGTATATATGGAGGCCGATGTATAAGAATGAGACATGAACACTAAGTTATGGATGTGTGTGCGCGCATGGCAACATTAGGCAGGCAGAAAGACAGGAAGCACTGCTGTGGGGAGCAGGAACAGCGGTGCTGATCAAAGCCCAGGCGGGTGACACTATGGGCGGAGTGCCATTGTTTATTCACCAGCCACCTCTCCCTTTTGGCAGGGCGAGGTGAGCATGTGTGCTTGTGTGTGTGTGTGTGTGTGTGTGTGTGTGTGTGTGTGTGTGTGTGTGTGTGTGTGTGTGTGTGTGTGTGTGTGTGTGTGTGTGTGTGTGTGTGTGTGTGTGGAGACAGACAGAGAGTTTGAGACAGAAACAGTTCGAAGATACAGAGTTGGAAAGATATAGGGTGTGAGAGAGAAGAGAGAAGAGACAAGGCCTGTGTGTGTGTGTGTGTGTGTGTGTGTGTGTGTGTGTGTGTGTGTGTGTGTCTTTGTACCTTTCTCTTGGCAGGCTAATGTGGGCTTGAGTTCTGTCAGATTTGGCAGCTGCACATTTCAGGCACACTCTCTCTCTCACACACACAGGCAAACACACTGCCTGTGCACACGGCCACACACGCACACATCGTGTACTAAAGTAATCCCAATAACCTCCCTATTAAACTTCACATTCACCTCCACCCCCTGCGTCTCATGAAGGGAAAAAAACATCCAGGTTTTAGACATTTTTCCAAAAAACCACATGTAAGAAAAACAGATGACATCAGGAAGTGAATAATCCTCTCACCTAAACGCTGGCTATGTCCCAATGTGCTGCACAGGCTTCCTCTATATTGGTTCCAGTTCCCCTTAACTGATATGAAGAGACTGGACAGATGAAAGCAAACACACTTTCATGTTGCTTTCACCTTCGACAGTCCTTTGACACAACGGCCTGGATCCAGAGTGCTTAAACTGCCCACTCCTGGCTTGCCCATTATGAGATAATTGGTAACCTAAATATAACTGGCTGCAATTCCGATTGTGATATCATTCAAAGGCAACAAAGGTAGGAAGTAATGTGAACAATTGGAAGGGCAATTTACATGTTTCTCTTTATTTGTTATCCAATGTGTGAAATGTCAACTTCCTGTTCCTGATTCATGGATGTGTTGAGGTTTAGTCCACATCTTTTTGAATTTCCCACTCCACTATATTCATGTGTGAAACATAAAAAGCAAAACAAGGAGCTAAAAGAGGCTAAAACTTTGAGAGTTGGGTTCAACAGTACAGGAAGCCCTTTCATAGAAAGAAAAGGTAATTTATTTGAAAAGTTAATGTATAAAAAGTATCATATTGAGCTATAGGGTTAAAACAGATCAAAGTTACTTACTGTAGTGCCCAAAAGTCTTTCTGCTCATTTATCTCAACAGGCGATCGCACTAGCTGCACACGTCACGTCTGCAACACACACTATTTGATTTAGTCCATTTCCTATTAAAACTGAGAAAGCCCTGCAATACAAGTATACACCAAGCAGGCACCCACTCAAGTGCTTATTCCTACATGAACACACACACACACACACACATTCAAAAATACTCCACCAAAAATGTCACTTATACATAAAAACCCAGATAATGAGCATACTTAACTGTACTACGTTGTTCTAAAAAAGGGCTTTACGAGATGCAACGGTCTCCGCGGTTAACACCCATATTTAAGAAGTCACAAGTACAGTAGAGCCACAGAGGGAGCTAAATTCAGGAGAAATGGCTGAACGGGCCTGGCGATGAAAAAAAAAAAAAAAAAAAAAGGGACATCTGATCCGGTGCAGCATGCATTCTGAACAACTGTTTTGGGATTATCCCAATTCAAATGCGCGGCTAACTTTGATGTTATTTTCTTCCCCTCCCATTGTCTGAAGCCCCTCGCTCTCTTCATAATCCGAGCCCTTTGAAGTGAGCAGCATGGAAACAATGTCAGCAGGCGACACACTCCCTCGATGGCCCACTGACAGCTCTCCGCCATTTCTTTCAGGCTTTTTTGTCTCTCTCTCTCGCTTTTCTTCCCTTGTCCTTCTGTTTGCTGTCTCAATCCTCACACTTCCTCCACCCCTTTGTTGGTTCTTCCTCTCTTTCTTCCCCTTCATTGTGCACCATCTCATCAATCTCCTATCCCTCTTCTTTCAAGTTTACACCAAATATTTATCTTATTTTTATACTGTTCTTGCTGTTTGACAAATCTTACCTTCCTCTCCCCCATTGATTATTCCTTCCACTCATGTCTGGCCCTTTAATAAGCATTCAAACCATTAATTGAAGTCTCATTAGCGGGTGGTTAACACAGGGGGGATCGTAATAATGAGGATACAGATAATGGAGACAGAATGCCTTTGTCTGCTCCCAACACAGATGCCAAGGCCCGTGACTTGTAACACAGCGTACAACGGGGGAGACAGTGTGTGTGTGTGTGTGTGTGTGTGTGTGTGTGTGTGTGTGTGTGTGTGTGCGTGTGTGCGTGTGTGTGTGTGTGTGTGTGTGTGTGTGTGTGTGTGTGTGTGTGTGTGTGTGTGTGTGTGTGTGTGTGTGTCATGGTATAGTTAGATTACAACAATATGAACAATCAAAGCCATAGTTAGTGCCACCAAGTCTACATTAAACACCATTACATAATAAAAAACACTTTTATTTAAGATGTAATGTACATCAAGTGTAAAAGCCGGCCCACACTTAAAGATTTGTGTAGACAGACACCACGAATACTGACGTGATGACATTTTCATGGTTCCCCACAACACACAATAGGATAGAAGATTACAATGTATTTAACATGTTTAATATTTACGATTTTGAAATATCGTCTTTATGCTCATGCTATATATACACCCTGCCCAAGTATGTGTAGCTGCATCATGGTGAAATTAGGTTTCCGTCGTTTTTAACGAGCAAACTTTAAAAAGTAATCAGCTCGTCTTTCCCCGCTTAAGATAACTTCCTGAAGCTTTTTCTTTTTAAATGTTGAATGTGTTTCTGAATGAGTGACAAAGAGATTCTAAAAAGATCATCTGGACTGAATGACTTTGGCCACATAACCACTACCAGCCTTTACTGTCAATCATATGGATAACAACAGACATTTCAGGCATTAGGTGTGCAGCAGGTCCAGTGCAGGCCGGAGCAAACTGACATTTCCGAGCGAGGGGGGGTGTGGGGGGGTGTGGGGGTGGCTCACAGATCTGACTCCTTACTATATAGGCAGCTGCGAACCACAAACAGACAAGGTTGTGTTTGGAAACATGTCCTGATCCTAGACACAACAACTCTTTATTTAGGGAGCCACACCCAATCAACTGCCACCGTGTCCCAGTCTGGTTGCTAGGGCAAGAGGCAGAAACCTGCGAGTCCCAATAAGAAATACGCACAGAAGAGGAATATCAGGAACTTCTGTTTTTATCTACAAAAAGCGTCACACTGTACGCGGCAGTCACACACTAGACACAGTGCAACTTTCCTGAGCTACCGTTGTCACATTAAATGACTGAACACTGGCGGGGAACAGCAGACATATTTATAAGATTCAGCCAGACACAGAGCACACAAGCCACTTAAAGACACTATGGAGTTTGCAGCTAGCCATAAAGATGACAGAGCGTGTGGATACAAACTGTGACCTTGCTTCAACAAAAGAAAAGCGACCTGTGTCTACTCCATAAAAGTCAAATCCAGACAAGGCTTTTTTAAGGATGTAGTTTATGGACGCCCCCCGTTCTCTTAGTCTAAAGGTTGTCGTTTGCAGATGAACACTACATAAACCACTTACACAGGACAGGAAGTAGACAAGACTGCTGGGAGAATAACGAGATAGGAAGATTAGAGAGATGGATAAAATGGCACCTTGAAGATTGACCAGAGCTGGTGCAGATGCTGGCAGCCATACAGCTTTGAATCCCCCACATTAGATGGGATAGTGTATGTATTATACAAAAGAAAGCAATAGTTACTCACTGCTTGATTCTAAATATATGTATCTATATAAAACATGTGGGAAAAAATGTGGGAGCATTGAAAGAGGCTTACATCTATTTAAATGTTATATTGCTATCGACATGTTTTGTAAGACTTGATTTCTTTTTCAGGAAAGAACTTTGTAACCTTGATAAGAAAAGTGCTACGTACAAAAATATCAATATCATATTACAATATTGCAACATGTTGCTCTGATTCATTACTACAATCATAAATGAAGTTACTAGGGGTGCCCACACTTTTTCAGCTTGGGAGCTACTTTTAAAATGACCACGCCCAAATGATCTACCTACAGGGCCGCCCCTGCCCAACCTGTGTGTCGTGAGCGGGGGGGGGGGGCTAGTGGACTAAACGGCGGATAGACTGGCCCATTTGCGCTTCAGATGAAGAGGTGAGGCCCCCTCATAGCGGCATGAACCCGTATGGCACGATACAACTCAGACTGACTTACTTGTACGTCAATCAAGTGGCAAATGCCATAGTAAGGGTGGATGATAGGCTAACTTTATATATAAAAAAAAAAAAAAAAAAAAAAAAAAATTCTTTTCTTTTCAATGCCATGCGATCTACCCACACTACTCTTGCGATCGACCGGGATGATATGGGATACTTTATAACACCATTGCTCTTTTTTTCCCTTAAAGTTTGTATTTCTTTCCAGTGTCATTATGTCTTCTAATATTCTTGGGGCTGCTCTTCATTTTAGGTGCTTCTATTAACATATGCTGACAAAACTTCAATAATGGAGTAGTGTCACTCTGGACTTTACACCTAATGAGTCATTAAGGTTCCTATGACAATGTTGATGAATGCAATCAATTGCATAGATTCCTAAGGGCCCGACACTGACCTTGTTGGCTCGATCGGCGTGGTGATTTATTGTCCTCCTCTCCTCATCCCATCGGACATTGGACTCCTCCAACTGTTTCTCCATTGCTTGCTGCTGACGAACAGCCTCCTCCTTCATGTAACATAAAGCTGTCTGTAGCTCCGCAATTAACTATAGATGAGAAGAGACACAAAATAAAATGTGACTTTTACATTTTGAGTTGGAAAAGGATTGGCAGAAAATCAGCAGATGGAGAACTAGCCACATATTGTTATACCCAAAAAGAAAAAAATATCTGCAACACGCCTATCTGCTCTTGGGAAAGTTTTCCCATTGCCTAACAAGCTCATGTGTTTTACGAACTTTAAAACAAGATATAAACTAAAAGACCAGAGTGCAGAGGAAACCTGTTGCCAGATGCAAAATGCAAAACAGGTTGACTGAACCAAATGTTGATTTGCTTTATTTCACTTGTCTCAGAAAATGACTCGTATCAGATGGAAAATGCTTTCGTCATGCTTTTGGATGGCAGTGACAATCACTTTGAAAAACACTTTTTTTTTCCCCAGTCTCATGTCTTTTTTGAGACAAGACAGAAGACACAGAGAAAGCAGAGAGAGAGCGAAAAAGAGGGAGGTTAAAACAAAATAGACAGGAAGGAAAAAACAACTTCCTTTTTGAAGAGCGGAGTGACTTTGTGTTGGTGAACTTGCGGTGCACACCAAGATGAAAAGAAACTGGCTCTGCTTTGAAATCCTCCAGTCAAGAATTAACATTCTATTTAAGCCACTGTCAGGGAAAGGAAGAGAAAAGATGAGAGGGAGTAAAAGAGAGAGGAATGGAGAGAGCAGGGGGGAGAGAAAGAAAGAGAGACATAGGTAGTGGGGGGGCAGTGCTGCTGCTTGCTTTGGGCTAGACAGATAATTGTTTACCATGTTCAAACTCAGGACTAGCCCTGCTGGAATCTGTACATTGTGTGGGAGTTAGAGTAGCACGGGTCGAACACAGATAGACAGAGGCAGGGGGAGAGAGAGACGGGGAGAAAGAGAGAGAGAGAGAGAGAGAAAGAGAGAGAGAGGGGGATAGAGAGATGAGAGGGAGATTAGGCTTATTTTGTCAGCAGGAAAGCCACATGAAAGCAACAAATGACACATTATTATGGGAACATCATTTCTGGGCGTAATAATTATTTCACAATATGGATTTCCTGCCCTGCTGGTCTTCAGCCCCAGGCGGTGGCGGCACTCTAAACATGTGAACTCAACTGTCTGTCTTGTTATTCCTGTACATGTACACACACCACAGCACCTTTCTCTGTCTGATAGCCAGCCAGACCTTTTAAAGTCTGTAATTGGTCTGGTTAGACTTGTTTGGCATCTCTTTAGGGCTGAAGGCAGGCTTACCTCCCCACGAACCAGAGGTTAAAATGTGGAGATCAATGGGCGGGTCTGATGCCTATTCACCAGAGATAATGAATAACGTATGCTCTAAAACAATGGTTAAAACAGAAAAGAAGATGCTTTGCAATAATATATGAAAAGAAAACACTGAATGTATGAAATAATCACAACCTCTTTATTGCTGCATACACCTCACATTTGGCGAGTCTTTTAAATAATGAGGTGAAAACTCATCGTGACAGACAAATCATCAGTCTTCCTTAATGGCTATGCATTGTAACAATCTGCTCTATACCAGAAAAGTGGAGCAGAATAGTAAATGAATCATTTAGGTAAATAAAACTAATCTGCAACATTTCTGAAATGATTTCCCACTAAATTTCAATATTTTGTAAGGAATTATTTGAGAGACTAAATGTAGTTTAAATAATAAAATAATAGCAAAGATAATGTATTGTCAGTCAATAACAAGGTATGTTATTGTTTAGTTAACTCTCAGTGATGACTTTATCACTTACAGCACATTTAGTCATGAACTTATGTTTAAAACGTTAATGTTTATTTAAAACTGTAACGGACTTTCACATACATATCACCAAATCAAAACATAAACACATTAGAATGAATTTATCCTTGTGTTTCAGAAGTCAAATATTCACTTCAAAAACATTGTTTTGGTCTCCACATACTCCTGAGGGAACTATCTGGCTCTTTAGCTGCCACTATGTTAACTATGTTGTCTTTGTCTGCTAATTAGTGTTGGGCAAGTAGCGTACAGATCTTTTTCACTGAAAACTATCTCCTGCTATAACTGGAAACGACACTGATGAGAGTAAGTACCAGTGAATTTGCGGGCTGTAAACCCAAAATGAAGCGTGAATAAACAGTAAAAGCTGTGTTGAGCCGAAGAGTCGGGCAATGATTCTCTAAAGCTTCATCCCTACATTCGAATAAATACTTTAACAGACCCTTTTTGGTTTATACATGCCTAAGAGGTCACATGTGAATAATTATTCAGAAACAAATGAGTTATATTTGCATATGGAGTGAACTTCAACCCATTTCTTTCAGAACACGCACTGTGCCTCCCATGGCAAATTCCCTTCCACCTCCTACCTACATTACTCCCACGGTGAGACGTTCAGGGATAAAGTAATGATCTACCACCCACTGTAGCCTGATCATTAAGTGGGGGAAGGGAGCACAGCCCTGTTCAGTTCACAGGTCACCCAGGAGGACCACTCACAGCCAGACGCTTAACACACAGGATTGGATTGGAGAGACACTAATTAGGAGAGTGTGTGTGTGTGTGTGTGTGTGTGTGTGTGTGTGTGTGTGTGTGTGTGTGTGTGTGAGAGAGAGAGAGAGAGAGAAGGAGAGAGGCAGAGAAAGAGAGACAAAAGCAAAGATGTAAGAGAGAGGGATGTGTGTGTGCATGCATGGTAACATATACCCTTATGGGCTGTGTCTCCAGACCCCTCAGGATAATGTATGGCGTGGTATGTTTTTAATTGGGTTATTAGCCATGCAGTTGGGCTGAAGAGCGATGCCCCCTGTCAGACACGGAGGGGTTAACAACTGGGGTTAGCCTTTGAGGTTCAAAGGCCTCTTGTTTACATTTGACTGAGCTGCCCCAAGGGGTAGGCAACAAACCCCCCCACCTGTTCCACCTTTTAAAACAAAGCCAGCGACAAATAGTCTGCATTAATCACGCTTATTATTAATGTTTGCTCAAAATCCCTGCACCTTCAACGGAACCCTCTGCATAACAAACACACTTCCTCAAAGGTGTTGTATTCCGGGCAACAGAGACTTCTCTCTAATGTCAGAGAGAGTGTTGTTTGTTGAACCCGTGCCAGCTTCGTGTCCCCAAAACAGAGGATTAATCACTTGTTGCTTTGTCTGTGGCGGCGCACCGCTCCGCCAAAGCGGGCAAACATGGCTGAACTTTCGCACAGCATCCGACTTCTTTTGAAGTCGAGCATTGTGTAACCTAATAAGCTACCGTTTTCTCACAACATCTGCTTGTCAACCCCGCTTTCAACTCTGAGCCTTTGCCAGCCAACCCAAAATAGGGGGATTTAAAAGAGGAGAAGAAAGAAAGCATAACAACAACCCCCCCCCCCCCCCTCCCTTTGAATCTCCTCTTCGGGTAACGAGAAGCAATTACGGCCAAATGATTGTGATATTTTACCCGGCTACATAATCAAGAAAACTCTTTTCTTTTGTAATGTAAACACTACTTAGAGGAGTTTGGGATCTTTTAAACTGATGAGGTTAAATCTGCCTAAACTTTTGGAGACATTTTGCTGAATGACAGAATGTGTCCTGGGAAGTTAAGAGAAATAATTACCTCAGTTTTAAATTGGCTCTGTCTAAGGAGACAAGCATAATGTGAAACACATGGCCCTCCATTGGAAGTGTGGACAGATGATGGCTGAGGCAGAGAAGCAGATATGGAGATGACGTAAAGAGGCATTATAGGGACGGGAGAGAGGGTGGAGGACAATTATAGTGCGATTAGTCCGAAAGGGCACAAATGCATCAGTGTCACTCAGAGGCTACTTGCTAGCACAGTGAGCTAGCTAAGTATCAGTAGCTCCTATGATGGACAATGAGAGCTACAGCGATAGCACACGGAAAATTATAGGCAAATAATGTTTTCTTCTACAGTACATGTTCTCAATGACGTTGGGGTTTGCTGATGTTAAATACAACATAAACGTAAAGAGGTAAAGAAGGATCAGTAACTACCTGCTTGAGAGTCGTTTTTTTCTTTTGTAAACTAGGTAGCAAAGCAATTTCCAGTGCACAGAACAAGTGTGTATTACAAAAAGTGCTTAACACGAGTAAGGTCAAGCATTGGTTGAATATTTATGTAGCATGGTTAGATTTTTAACCATTGGGGATATAAAGTCATTTCTGGCCACCTGATGAAGGTAAGCCTACCATTTACTTTTCTATTTAACTAACTAGGAGGGCCCCTTGCACAATAGCACTTGATTTTCCAGTTATCGCATATTGATAAGTGCAGCATGAAGGTTAACTATTTGTTCTATAAAGAGATCCAACCTATCAGTATAATACCAGACAGCCTGTCCTGACTTCACACAAATCAGGAGGGCCTTTCTCCTCGGTAACACCTCTGGACATAGGAGATGAGACGGAACAGGAAGAGCACAGAGAAACACCTGACAGCAGACTTTTTTCTTTTTATAACATTTCCTGTGTAGATTTATTTGCCCGAGTTCTGCACAGACCTTTTGCTAGTTATGGGATGTGTGTGTTCTGCTTAAGGGTAAAGCACAAGGTGGATTGCCGTGTGTGTAAGAGTGTGTGTGTGTGTGTGTTTACATATATGCTTCCTCACCTCTCCCATGAGTACATTTATCCAATCTTTAAAGCGTCTCAGTTGAAAAAGAGGCATACACAATGAAAGAGGGGGAAAATGAAGGGTAGAAGAGAAAACTGATTACCTGGGCAGACTTGGCGAGCTTCTGACTGTACTCCTTCTCAATCTGCTTCAACCTGCTGTTGGCCTGCAACATGAAGGGAGAGGGGAGTGTGAGAAAGAGATATGCAGACAGACAGATAGGGAAACAAAAAGAGAGAGGGTTGTGAAATTGAATCTTCTGTTAGGAAGTGCACACACACACACACACACACACACACACACACACACACACACACACACACACACACACACACACACACACACACACACACACACACACACACACACACACACACACACACACACACACACACACACACACACACACACACACACACACACACACACACACACACACACACACACACACACACACACACACACACACACTCATGTTGACCTCTGCCTCCTGGCAGTGTGTCCCGGCGGCACCGGCCTGTGGCCCCTTGGCACAGCGCCAGTCCAAACGCTCACGTGTGCCAGCAGGTAGTGACGGGCACGGTGCACAATGGGCACCACTCCCCTTTGATCCCATGCCAACAATTCATCACTTTACAAGAAGGGGGGCAGGCGGGGGAATTAAAACGTTGATGCCAATTAGCTATAGGGAGAAGAAAAAGAGAGATGATCGGTGGAAGCTGGGAGACACAACACGGCGGAGATGGAATGGGAGTGAATGGGGATTGTTGTTAGGAGTTTATTGAGCGGCGCTCGGCTCTTTGTTTTCAGTCGTTTCTCTATGGGAAGCTAGCCAGCTGGAAGCAAAGACTGCGAGTGTCTAATACAAGATCTGCCTCCGCTCAACTAGCTGTGTTGTGATGCCAGAGTTTCAATGAGAAGCTGAAAAGTGGTGTGAGATAATTAGGTGTGAAGTGCTGGAATTCGATGGGGCTGTCGATGGCTGCCTGTACGCACTGTGAAGAGCACTGTAGTTAAACTAAAGCTCAAAAATAATGGGGGATTTACAGTAGGTCATTGTTTGAAAAGCAGGGTAGTTTTGCACACAATGTACACAATATCTGTTTTTTGTATTACTGCACATATTTTATTTCATTATATTTCAATGGGAATACTGCTATATTTCTTTTTTAATGTGATTATAGCTTTCTTAAAATAGTTCTCTATCTGTGTTTTGAATTTTTCTTTTACTTTTATGTATGCACCACAACACCAAGTCGAATTCCTGGTAATAAACGTGTTTATGATTTTTCTGGGGTTGTGGATTAACTTAGGCTATGCCATTGATGAGCCAGTGATAAACAACAAAGAAAAACACCTCTATGGTTTTAATTCTTAGTTAAAAAGTAAAAAAGAAAGTGGGAAAAGTATCCTAAAAACACCAGGCATGGAGAAATGTATTTATAAATGTCTTGAAATGCTGTAAACCTGATTCATACACAAAAACGCATACAGCGACCAACACACACACCTGCTTGACTCTCTCGCCCTGACAGCCACTGACAGACGGAGAATCTCTAACAAACACGGTTTCATTGAACACACCCGACGCAGCCATCAACACCTGAGCTGCATTTGGACTCTGCACCCCATCCAAACACTTCCTGACAAACACCGCCGCCCGGCTCTGAGCGGACACACCTGTCACCGCAGAAACACAGAGCCGTCACCAAGGATACCAGCCTGTCTTCCTGCGCCAGGGCTCTGAGTGGCAGCCCGCTCGTCCCTAGGGGCCCTATAGCAGCTGATGAGAGAGGGGGAGACAAAAGGAGGGTGTAGAAGAGGCGAGAGAAAGAACTGTGTGTGGGAGAGGGGCGCAAATCGAGTCCTTCAATGTTTTCTTTTACAGCTGACACATTGGTTGTCTCCTTTTAATCCTGCCGACTGCTCCATCCTGACTACAGCTTAGTTGAAGATACTATCGACTACAATCTTGGGCGAAATATTTCATAAAAATAACCGAAAAATATGTTTTTCTTAAAGTGGTAGTAAAGGATGAGACTTCAATGTGTCTCAGTAGTGAAACTGTTAACATCAACTAAAGTTATACATCAGATTCACCATTGTAATTGACTGTGAGGTAATGAGGTGTGTGTGACTCTCTACTGTAAATGACACACGTGAGTGTATTCGTGGAAACATATGGTCATATTGAGATGCAGACAGGTTCAGATGTTTCATAAAAACATAAAGGGCTTGCTACTAGCCTATTCCTTTTACATACAGTCACTCAGGGGGGTTTAGCAGGAAGCATTGTACCACATCATATATTATACAGCGCAACAAACACACATTCAAAATGGCTGGGAATAGATGAATATGTGGATAGAACATGCAATGAAAAAATAGCCTAGCAGAACTGTGACAAATACAAAGGGAAAATCAGAGCTAAATTAAAAGCCCAACCGTGTGTGTGTGTGTGTGTGTGTGTGTGTGTGTGTGTGTGTGTGTGTGTGTGTGTGTGTGTGTGTGTGTGAGTAAGTACTTTCAAAGAGACTACCTGTGCCCTGCCAAAGGCATTTTTGTGCTGAAGGCACTTTGAGGCTGTATCAGGCTCTTCAATCGCCTCTTAATCCTAGCTGTGTGGAGTGCGGCTGCTTTGAAGTGTGTGTGTGTTTGTGCATGTGTACTTGTGTGTGTGTGTGTGTGTGAGTGTGTTAAAGAGAGTGGAAGTGGATCTGAAGGCAAGGCATGCACCGCTTACCAGAACGTAATTAATAATCTGCAGTGGGAACCAGGCCAAACACACACACATAGACACATACGGACATGTGCACACTAAAAAGACAATTGACAGGAGTGGCGGAAAACGTGTGACAACTTTCTCACACACACACACACACACACACACACACACACACACACACACACACACACACACACACACACACACACACACACACACACACACACACACACACACACACACACACACACACACACACACACACACACACACACACACACACACACACACACACACACACACACACACACACACACACACACACACACACACACACACACACACACAGTTTGATCTGTCAAAGGGAAATTTGCTTAAGGTGTAGAGTCTCATTTTCTTTGGAATGGACTGTTGTATTGTTGCTAAAGGAGGAAGAAACCAAGGTTAACATTTCTCAATAGAGTAAACATGCCAACACATGATAACTTACGTGTGTGTGTGTGTGTGTGTTTGTGTGTGTGTGTGTGTGTTAGTTAAAGTCAGTATGCCTGTTTTCAGAATTTCCAGAATCTGTTCAGTGCACTCAATAGTTCTGGGCAGGATATTGCCTCCATATGGCATTCCCCCCCCCCCCCGATATGTTTCCAATCATCTCACATTGCTAAAGAGCAATTATGGTTTTCAGTATCTTCTTAAAGCTGAACTGAAACTGACGTAATGGCGATGTCAATCTCCACAGAGAGAACGAGCACAATGTGACACGCAACTGACGGGTTATTCGGTAAAGAGCATGGAAGTTTCTAAAGTGATGAAGAATGTCACACATCACGCTCTAACGGTTTGAACAACAGCTGTGTATTGAATAATAGGGAGGGTTAGTTTCTTTGCAAAAAGAACATGATTTGATAGAAAAGCTTTTCCCCATTGCTCCGCGAAGCATTCCATTTTAGTGGCAGCATTGTAAATTCACAACAATCCTCTGTTCAATACGTATGTCTCTCAGAACAATTATCATAAGAAGTCAATCTGCCAGCGAGGGAGAACTGGGAGATGTTGTTTGCTCGTTTGTCTGTAATCATTTCTGTCTTGCTGCGTTTGCCTGTGAGTTTGCGTTGGAGAGAGTGTTGGTTCGGTAATGACAAGAGACTTTATTTCCATTTCACAGTTTGCCATCACTGCCTGTCAGTACTGATTCTCTTAATCCCCGCTGCTCACTGTCAGTGCAGCATCACAGGAAGTACAGAAATAATGCATCACGCAGGCATGGATACACAGATAAACATACACACAAGAATCAGTATGTTCAGTGAGTACACACTCAGCATGATCTCGGTATCAGAAAACCAATTACATCCATTACCATCAGCGTGAGTGGGATTAACAAACTAACCCAAATCAGAAGGTCAGGGAAAAGAAAGGTAGTTTGAGGTTGTGAATGCCTCATGGGTGGAGTCGCTTGTGGAATCGCAGATTGCTTTAACATAAGCAGGTGGACCGACTTTCAATCACAGAAAAGGTAAAGTGTCTAATTTATGCTTTTCTGTGTACAGATTTGTGTGGACCATTGACATTATTGTTAAAGGTGGGGTAGGTAAGTTTGAGAAACCGGCTCGAGATACACTTTTTGTTATATCCCATGGAATGCTCTTAACATCCTGATATCAATGAATATCTGAAGTGCTTTGACAACAAATGTGTAGTAACTTCCATCTGTGGAAGCCGTAGTACTGTAAAAAGCACGACCAATCAGTTTAACCGGCCCGGCTAAAATAACTGGATGGCCTACCTGCCTGTCAGCCTTCCATCTGTGCACAAACTTATCTCGTGCCCTCATTGGTCACGTGCTTGTTTGTGTGTGTTGGAGGAGGGGCTCTGTAAGGAAGTGGCAGATTTTTTTCCAGTTGTGTATTTTCAAATTCTAGCGCACTCAAGCTGGTTTCTCCAAAATCACCTACCCCACCTTTAAGCTATGACAACCATATTTATGCTAAAGGTGATTTTACTGGTCGTTGAACTCTGATAGAACTGTGATGAAATTCTGACTTCCTGCCGAGGTAGACCAAACTCGCATCGATGTATGCCTCCATCCCCACTTTGATCAGTAGGTCTGCCTGATGTTCAGATGTCGGGTGAGTTGAATTGGGAACCCAACCCAAAAAAAACAGAGCCCAATATCATCGTATGCCACTTAAAACTCCACTTCAAACCAAAGTGTAATCTATAGCGTGCAACAAGATGGGAGCTGCCTGACGCCATGTTTTAATGCGATTGAGAAAGTGTGTCGCTTCCCTCCCTCTTTTTTGGATGACTTCAAAAAGTGAGCATGGGAGCTGTGTGATGTTTTTTTGGGACGGCAGAGCCTTTACTTTGACTCTTTCATCTGCTGGGTGACGCACTCTCTCTCTCTCTCCGCCGCGGGGCCCGATGGTGCGGCGCACTGAGGAAACGAGGAGCTCAGACAGATCTGCGCATGTTCACAAACACACAACATATGTTCACACACAAACGCTTGAATGTGTTTTTGTGAAGCAAGCTATGATGTAAACATAAACCAATAGCAGTCACATTGATCCAATAATCTGAAAGCCTTACACTCAAATGTCTGACTCTCTCGCCTAAAAGTCTGATCCTATGCTTTGCCCCCCCCCAATCTCTTTGTGTCTCCCATTTAGTGTGTTAGTGTGAGGTGGATTCGGGCCTTCTTTGATCATCCCTCAGCCTATGTTTCTCTCCTCCTCTTCTAATCCATGACCAACGGAATAATGTGATTTGGTATATCTCCAAATGGCAGAGGACCAACCTAATAAGTCAGCAGTGACAGTGGGCAAGAGAGAAGAACAAGACGTGGCTACCACAACAACAATAACAACAACAACAACCTCGTACCACCATCTTCTGGCTGAGAGAGAGAACGGTACACACACACACACACAGGAGCTGAAAATCAAAGCTAGTGTCATTTTAGCGGTTTAGATGCTAAACAAAATGTTGTCAAGTGTACAATAATAATGTATTCTCTGTGGTTTTAGAGGATATACAGGTTAAAAAACTAATTCACAACACTGTTTCATCCTTGCTTGTGGTCTCCCTGTGTCAATGTAAACTGATTTCAAAAGTACACAGGTCAAATCAACAAGAGGTAGCAGTGATCCACACATATTGATCCACAGAAAAAAGGAAGCCCTGGAAACAACAAAGCCTGGGACCATGATCAGTCAAAATTCAGCAGTGTGCAGGTTTTGCACGAAAAACATTTTGGGTGGTCCATTCACAAATGCACACAGCTCTAAATATGGATGTGAAAGCAACCAGAACACATCAAAACACATTACGATCCAATCAGTGGAAACCACATGTAAGGATGGACAAGGTTGTGTCCACACATGGGACGTAGTGTGAAAACAGATGCGTGTCCGGCCACATGAAAAGAACGCCCGGTCAGCTTTCTGCACAGCACTACAAACAAACACAAATGGATTTCCTTTTCCTAACAACTTAAATGAGGCTTTGAAGCCTTTGCTAAGGTTATACACTTCCCCTGGATTCACAGTTTCCAGCTGTGTGACTGATCACAAACAAGTGTTTTCTTATCTAAGCGACCATCAGTATCTAGTCCATAAGAAGTCATAAAAAAACAAAATCATGTACATTTGTTTGTATTAGATGTTGTTTGTAGCCAATGCTCCAAAAGAGCATCAGCATCTACTCAGACAAGCGGTGTAATGTCATCTAAAAGCCCTTTACAACTGTGTCATTTTATAAGTGAGTAACTTATAACTTCCTGACTACTATACCTGCTCATACACTGTGAACAGACAAGTTGGAACTTCTAGAAGAACAACATTTAAAGAATTGCCCTGTAGGACAAACAAAAGCAACTTCAAGACACAGACCCTCACACTCCAGCTTCCTAATCAACCTGTGTGTGTGTGTGTGTGTGTGTGTGTGTGTGTGTGTGTGTGTGTGTGTGTGTGTGTGTGTGTGTGTGTGTGTGTGTGTGTGTGTGTGTGTGTGTGTGTGTGTGTGTGTGTGTGTGTGTGTGTGTGTGTGTGTGTGTGTGTGTGTGTCTAAGAAGAGACTTTCCAGTGAAGGGACACACATGGGACAGGGCCAGAGGGACATTGGGTGTTGTGACACAGGGAGCAGGAATTGGCCACTGCATGCCAAAAAGCTGCTTCCTCATTGGCTGATGTTTGCCTCCAGGTGGTTTTGTCACACTTGGTTAGTGTTTGATGAAATGCCCTCGCCCTTTGATCTGAAGTGAAAGTAGACATGTACACACATGCACCTGAAAGTACTACAAATACACACGTGCTTTCCTTTTTTTTTTGGAAGTGCATGGTGACATTTACAGAAGCAATTAAAAGCCACCAGAAAGAGGGTTTTTAAAAATATACAAAAAGTCTGGAGTGCATGTGCCAACACCAAATATATATAAGTTTGCGCTCTCTTTATGACACACTCAATTATGCACAAACACCTGGGTCCACACAAACATATCAGGCAGCATTTGCACATGTAATCTCCTCACGGCAGATCAAAAAGCCATGCTCTCCAGACTAAGAGAAAATATGAATGCAAGGTTCCAGACGTTATTCATTCCCTATTTGATCTTTTGTCTTACAGTATCTCAGATCTCTAGGTTTGACAAGCAGGGAGTGAGTATTATACAGCTGAGTGAGGTGAAGAGGTCAAACAGAAAAACCTTTCATCCACTTACTATACTTAAAGCTAATTATACACACTTACTGCAAAAGATAACCTATGTTTTATGTGGTAGGTATCATGGCAGTTGTGGAATAGGTATTCAGAGCCTTAACTGGAGTAAAGGTCGCACTACACCAATGTAAACATTACAAAAAGAAGTATAAATAATAGCCGCAAAATGTAGTTTTTTTTACATGTTATTGACATAAAATCATCTGACAAGTTGAGGTTAATATATACATATATGTATATGTATTGGTGGACCTTTTTAATAACTCATAGGCATCTGAAATGTAACCCAGACTAAACAGACGTGACTTTTTTACTCAAGTAAAGCACCGAAGAATATACTTCTGTTAGTACAGTGCTTGGGGAAATATGCTTAGTTACTTTCCACCACTGGATCATGTGTGGTGTGAGGGAGGCCGGATTGCTGCTCACTGTAGCCCAGAGATGAGGCATCTTTATCAGGCACAGAGGCAGCTTCACAGGCCCCTCAGTGGAGAACGGAGATTGGGAGGTCTGGGTTTGTGTGCGCGACACACACACACACACACACACACACACACACACACACACACACACACACACACACACACACACACACACACACACACACACACACACACACACACACACACACACACACACACACACACACACACACACACACACACACACACACACACACACACACACACACACACACACACACACTTCAATAGCAAGCAGACTAAACCCCCCCCACAGCTTCTACTCAGCCCACCTCCATCACTTTTCCTTCTCAGCTCTTTTCTTTTTGGTGCAGCTCAAATCTTAACGTCTGATCTCCTCTGATTTTCTGTTTCTCATTATTTCATTCCAACAGCTTCGACAGTCTACTCCCAAAACATCCCTCTGTATCCCTCTCTCCTTCTCTGTCTCTCCCATAAACGCATGCGTCTTTGATGGGAATCCATTCATGGATTTAATGGATTTCTCTGGCCTTTTTTCCAGGATCTGGGAGATGTGTTAAAAAAAAAAAAAAGCTGCCCTCTGCTTCCAAGAGTATGTTGGACTGCAGAGGACAGCATTTCTGTGTGCATCAAAAGAATGAGACATTTCAGCTCACAAAACAGGGCGAACGAGTCAATATGGATCTGAAAGCTGGCTGACTTCAATCCCACGTGAAAAAAAACAGGGCACAAAGAAGAAGTGAAACTTTTCCCCAATCCCGAGTCTAACTTGGACACAGATAAGAAAAAAAAAAGCAAAGCTGTTTCGACCTTTTTGTGATTTTTTTTGTTAGAAGAAATGTACTTTGAGCTGACAAGAAGGGACTGAGAAATCATTAATCTCTTTCATGAAAAGTGAAACTAGCACATTTCTTATAGTGTTATCAGTCTCAGTTCAACATATAGCATCACTGCTTTGAATCCACTCCAGATTCCCCGACAACTGTGGGTCATTTTTCCCATGGGAGAGGAATTAAAGTGAGCCAAAACAGATAAATCATCTTTCAGTTGCAAAACAGCCTTCTCGTATCCCAAAATGAATTAAAGGGACTGATAGGAAATAGCGTCATTTTCTTCAAACGAGGATTACCCTGTAATAAGCACACTCTTCTCCTGGGATCCCTCTCCCTTCAGTACCCCAGGTTCTGTGTGCCATATGGAGCCAAAATGGCCGGCTGGGTGCTTCGGAGGTCCCTGCATTCCGGGGCTAATGCTGCGCAGCTGGGGCGGGCTGGTGTCTAATGAAAAATGCTCTCTTTGATGGGACCTGCAGAGGGATTAGGTTCTGATCAACACCACCTTAGGTCAGCTTCCTGCTAGACCAGCACAAGATTATGGGTGATTTCAAAGACGGGGGTCCAGTTTCTGTAGTGGCCAGGGAAGCAATCAAAGACAGAAAGAGAGAAAGAAAGGGACAGGAAACCTCAGAAGTTCTAATTAAAGCACTTCCTGGTTCTCAAAGATAGCAAAACGTAAAGCTGGGCAATGTCCGTGGTTTTCACTTTGTGACTGTCCCTTAAATCCCCGAACGATGAAAAAGTGTATATCCCATGACGGTAAGAGGGTAAGGCAAAGTTCCATAACAACATTAGGGATGCATAACTATCTGACGCAACACTCTGTTTAGACTATCTATGACGGAGTAAAAACCTTTAATAGTAATTTGACATGTTTTTTTCTGGTGTTTACGAGGACATTTCTCAATCAAGTCTTTGAGTCTGTGGGTAAATCTTAGAGGTCACATGTACAAAAGTTTAACCCCATCTTGGATGTGCAAACATTAAGACGTACTGATCTGTAAAACTGAACCGGCGGCTGTTGCGAACCCGAGCAAGCCTTCTTTCTCTGGGGGCGGTCAAAGCTAAGCAGGTAGAGTGGGTTGTATCGGTTCGATCCCCCGCTCCTACTGTACACATGGTCTGGTGAAACACTGAACGTGCCTTGTTTGGTAGCTTGCTGATAACGTTGTGTGGGAGAATGGGTGATCAAGAGTTATAAAAGGCTTCGAATAAAAGCACTATACAACAAGTCCACATCAAGCATACACTCACACTCAATCTGTTCTCACTGTCTGCACTGATTTGAAATAATAGCTTGATAGAGACAACATTTTTCCAATATCCTCTGACAAACATCTATTGGAGAAAGAGATATACAAAGAGGCAGACATACAGAGAAACACTTTGAGATACAAAGAAAAAATACAAATTATTTATTGCCTGCAGAAGGACATTGCTAAAACATACAATAACAACACTTCTCGTGGTAATAGCAGCTGACTTCCCACAGGCTGAAAGGCAACCACAGCTGTATGCAGGAATAAACACAGCTTTTCGTCTTCTGCCCAGTGTTTTCTACCTAATTACTGGTTCAAGGCTATTTCAAACACGAGCGCCATCCACTCTGTTTTGTGAGAAACTGCTTGTGAACTGAAGAACGTTTCACATGTTATGAAACCTTAGTTTGAAATGCATTTATCCACAGAGGGAAGTGATGTGATGTGTTTCATGAACCCCTTCACCCACCTTCTCTTGAGCCGCGTCCTTCTCCTGCTGGTGGCTTTCCTCAAGGTCGCTGCGGATGCGCTCCATGTCCGAGCGGAGCCGGTCCAACGATGCCTCTCTGTCCAGGAATTCTCTTTGTTTTTCTCCCTCCCGGAGTAACGCCATCTCAGCCAACTGTTGCTTGTGCTTCTCATTGGCTCCATGGAGATCCTCACTTAGACTCGACAACTGAGATTCCAAATCTGAAATCGTCTGCAAGGAATTGGAAATAGAAATGTACAGTCGTGTAAATTTAGATTGTACATATATGCACACCTTGGTGCATTTGTAGATGATTAGGAGTCAATTTCAATTCAGATGAAATGTTCTGATTTTTTTTTTATGAATGTATGTGATGTGTATAAATGGTTAGGCTATAATATAAATAATATAAATCCTATAATAGATGGATGAACTCAGGCGATTTCTAACAAACATCAGTATGATTTCTGCGAAATGGCAAGATGGGTGGGAAGGGGGAGGGACAGGGTGGGGTGGGAAAGGGATTCCCTTTATTTTAACTTTTTTGTCTTATTATCTATATAATTTGTATTTGTGTATATAAGTCCGTCTGTGAGGGCAACAAGAAAACAAGAAAAAGTTGGTCACAAAAAAGAAAAGAAATGTACAGTCGACTAAGATAAGTGATGGTAACCATTCATCAGGACATGGTATTTATATCTGTCACTGACACATGAGGTTCTCCATTTCCCTCATGAATATGGGAGAAACAAGGAGAAAAAAAAAGAGTAAATGATGTGTCGTGTAGGGTGATAATATAAAAACAAATAAACACAGATACCACAATGAGAGATGCTACAACAGGCAGATGTTAAGAAATGCTCTGTATTGATAGGAATGATTAAAAGGATGCTGCAGAGAGTTTGAGTTTCACAGACATGCTGAAATGTTTCTCTTTTTCACTCCTCTAGCAGGGGCTGCTGTGATGGTGAGACCTCTCTCTTTTTGAACTGCTCAGCCTTGACTTCAATCAGAAGAGCTCTTTAATAGTGCTGCCAGTGACCATCAACATTATATAGCAGGAAGGCTAATAAGCCAAACCCCACAGCCTCTGAAACACCAGAAATAAGACTGGTCTGACACAAGCAATGACACTCAATCTCAGATAGATTGAAGAGTTTAGGATATGCAAAAAAGAAAAGAAAAAGAAGCTTACTGTTTTGACTAAATTGCCTCACAGTTTGTTTGATGAAGGTTTATTGCCTAAAAACTAAAATAATTCTTTTTTTAAAAGTATTTTATTTTGAAAAGTGAGATAACCATGCATATTTTTGTAAAGTAGGTTTGAGTGCTATTAGAAAAACACTGTGAAACTATCATAACTTCTATTCAAGTAGATTTGCACATAAACTGTGACTTTAAAGTAGCCGCCAGAAAATGTGTAACGTTGTGATGTGTCACAATTATACTACACTTAGGTAGAACGTGGCACCCCAGTTCGTTACAGTCATTCCCCGGCTGAAATGACACAGAGAGCAACAGATACAGAAGACCTGGAAAAACCGACCAATCAGAGCAGAGTAGTCTTTTTTGGAGTGTGTCTTAAAGAGACAACGCTATACTAGAGTGTTTTTAATGTATAACTATTACATGTATAATCAGAAAGAGAGTATGAGGATAATTATGTGGTTCTTGATTATTTAAGCATGTTAAAACGTTCAGGTAGAAAAGCCAACGTTTTAGCTTAACTTGTTAAACCCCAAGGTCATTTTTTTTCACGACACTGTTTCTCAGGGGATCTTAATATTTAAGAACCTATTAATGTGTTATACCAGATTAACGGAAATAATATGGAAAATCCACCCAAACGGCCCCAGAAGAGGTTTTTTTTTGCTAAACCTGTCTAAAATGGTCAAATATCACTTTTTTGCATCAATCTTGATACAGGGTACTTATTATATGTTCTACTTTTGATTCCTAAAGCTTTTAGTCTACTAACCCATCAGCCAAGGTTAGTTTTCACTATAAATACAAAATATATTTTGGACGGACACTATAATTTACAGTTTTTTACGATGTTCAATCTGAATTTTCTTTAAAATAAAAAACATCGATATTTATTCTGACTTTTCTACATCCAACTCACAGGTTTATCATTACTTTGAGAAAAAAGATTATTAATTTAACCTTTTTAGAAGGGAAGATATGGTCATTTGTTCTGGAAATGTCATTTTCGAGCCTGAAACCTGAAAAACAGGCTCGGGGTTTAACAGGTTAAACATTAGCATAATTGTCCCCTTTAATGTACACTTTACATTGTTTCACACTTAAAGCTTTCACAAATGTGTTGAACATAATCACATATATTGCTTCTGTCAGTATAATATGATCATTCCCTACAATTTACAACAAGCAATAAGAAAATAGCACTGCAGTTTGGGTGTTTCATACTTCCCTACCTACATTGCACAGCTATTGCACATCCTCATTACTCTCCTTGGTTTACTTGATTTATGTCTTACTTTGGTTCAAACTATGTGCTCTGCCTCTTACCCCCCCGCCCTCCACGCTAAAAGCCTGGGCATCCAAGGACAACGCCATGCTAAGGCAATCAGACGGAAAGTGTCTGAAGTCTTTTTTAGCGGGCACTGGGGAGAATCAAAGAGACTTCAAAGGAGTGTCACAAAAACAGACAGATGCTGTGTCTCCGTGTTGTGCTCCCTCCAACACTGGCACACACAGACAGACTCACATGCGCACACACAGACATAAACAGACAAACAGCCACACATGGTCAGGCTGCCGCACACACACAATCGCATGCAACACAGTCAGAGAGAATATGAGGTAAAAAACAAACACAAGCAATCCTTTCTATCTCTGTGTCCCAGTGCTGTTCCTCAACATTACCCGTCTCACTGCTTCACTTGCGCCTTCAAGGGCAAGCAGCTATTAGAACTGAACTCTTGAGGATGTTTAATGTATAATTCTCTCTTTAACAAATGTGGATGATCTGCCTTCCAAAAAAAAAAATCCTTGAAAAAGCAAGAGTATAATTTCCCAGAACAGAGGCATTGACACTTCGGAAACATAAGAGGCCAAAAGAGCATGTCTCCTTTGGAAGTATGTGAGCAGGGCCACTTCCAACAGGGCACATGTTAGCATGCAGATGTGCAGCTTTGAGATGAAGCGGCTCTTGGTAACAATAGGAGAGTGTCAAATGAAATATATTGGGTCAAATCGTGTCAGCTAAAAAGACTAAAGACTGGGGAACCAACAGAAGGCTGGTTAACAGACATAATACGTTTCCATCGAGACAAGAACATTTTGAAGAGAAGTTATAAGACTCCATTAGTGACTGTAGGTCTTTATGTATAACATGTATATCAAAAGAGACAGAAAAAGAAACACCAGAAGTAGCTGCTCTGCCACAATAACTACAAAGTTGTTTTTTTAAGGGATTTTTCTTTATTACCCATGTGCTACTCTCTTTGCAAACTTTAATGTTACATTTGTTCAAGCAGAATCCTTTATAGAGTGAACAGCCAGGATGTGCTGGTAATAAAAGTAGAGTCGCTATAATTTAGTTTGACAGCAGCAACAACAACAAAGCGGCCACTCCTATCACTGTTCTATGATATGCGGGCGGGCCTCCCTTGTAGAAATAAAACCAATTATGCAGGGTGTCCACATATTTTAAAGTGAATGGCCTCGACTTAGAAAAACAAAAAGAGGAAAACATTGGTAAATCATTCAAATGAATTTGAATAGATTAATTATGCTATTGTTATGCTAATGTAGGAATGTATTTGTGGATGTTATAAAAGAAAGTGATATATTAACAGTCATTTAAAAAAAGGATTACATAAAAGTGACATAACTATAAACAGAAAAAAAACCTGAGGCACAGCTAATAAAATGTATAATTCCATCTGTGCATGTCAGCGCCAGGCCCTGGCATTGTGCACGTTGGCTCACGGGCACACCTGAATGCTGTAGACCCAGAATTAATCTCATTACTGTGGTTGCATCTGTTCTGTTCCTGCAAATGACTGCTGTGAGAAATGATATTGTGCATTAGCCTGACAGGTGACACAACTTTTAGCTTGAACTCCAAATCGAGGCTTATTAGGATAGCTTAGCTGTTCACCACTGCTTCTATTCGTTATGCTATCGGGAAAGCTAATACTTTGTGTGCCTAGTTAAATAATGAACTATTAAAGCACATTTGTTTAAATAATAATACATTTGACTTATAAAGCACCTTTCAATGATAAAAGTAATCCCAAAGTGCTAAAAGGGGCATAATATACTTAATGTAAATGTAAACAATGCACTGGCTTTGTGTTAGCATTTAGCAATATAACAGAGTAAAACGCAAAAGTTATAACCGATAAAATCACCAGTCCGTTTACTCCTCGACAGACAAATAATGTATTCATGTTTAGACTTAGATACATACAATACATTTGCACTCGTGTTATAGTTTAATTAAGAAAAACAAAATGTAGGTAAGATGTTGTAATAAATGTGTTTTTTCAGCCTGCCATTCAAAAATGCATCTGCCCTGAAATCAACAATATGTGATGTATGCATACATACTAAAATGGCTTCCTGTTTTGAAAAGAGAGCATGCTGTAACTCTCCACACATCACAGAACATCAGCAGTCACTGATGACTTTCCCATGACCAATTGTTCAGAGTGAAGGATAAAAACATAAAACCTCAGATGAACAGGACATGGGAAGAGTAAGACGTGATGAAATCATTCTTAAACCACAATGCCAGTCATAGCAGGATCTGCTACAGGAAGTCATTGAGTAACAAGACAAGATCTGCTTGACGACACCCGATCTCAGGGACACAATCATTTGGTTAGTGACAGTACACAAGCGCAGAGACAATCAACGTGCACACTGGTCTAGCTGCCTGCCTTGCTCCCTTCATCTGACACCCTCTTATTTGACTCAGCTTTTCATCCCCCTCTTCATTGGACTCATCTTAATCACGTAGTTGGGATTGAAATGCTTTGAAAAATTGACAGCATCATTATTTAGTCCATCACGGCCCAGAAGAAAGACCTCACCAGACTCTCCCTCTCCCCCATGCTGTTTGAAGTCTAGATGGCGTGCACGTTTTCCTTTGGAAAATACATGAATTAATTGGGAAGATAATACCTATAAAATGAGTTTGGAGGAGGAGCTGGTGGGAAGAATATGAATGATACGTTTTTTATAGAACAAACAATTGTGTTGTTCGCAAGGCTTTAAAATTCATTTATAATGCTTGTCCTAGTTTTTGCAGTCCGACTCTTACTAAGGTTTAAAAACTGAAAATACACAAAATGGAGTACATATTAAGAACAGCAGGAGTGAAAAACTAAAATTGTTTTACATTCAATAGAATTCATCTGTACATTCTCGAAAAACTCATCATTTTGTAGGGAATATATCATACAAAAGTTTCAAGGTAAACTTCGTAATTGTAGAAGTATGAGCCATCATTTCATATCCAGTGTGACTACACAAAAGATATAGTGTTCCTCTCCCATCCTGTTACTTTAACATTGATTTAAGTTGTTTAACACGGGTGGATGATTTCATAGAAGGAAGAAGAAAGAAAAGGCCATTACATCAGGAAGTGGAGCCTTTTAGAGGATGTAGTGGGTATGGATCCCAAAAACAAAGCTTCTTCATCTTTCAAGAGACATTGATCAGCTGACAGGACAATGGAGAATTGTCTTGGAGCTTCTTTTCATACTTCTATTTTTTTTTAGCTTCAAACATTTTTTTTCCTTCAAGAGAACATTGAGTTCCAAGAGGCTGAGAATGTATGAGTTAATCTCCAGAGTCGGTGGGATGCCAGCCCCACGCCAGGTCTAGAATCCAGCAGCATAATTCAGATTCTTCCATTAAGGATATTATACCATTTAAGGCACAAACAGAACAATTAAATATAACCTAAAGTGTGGACATGAGACAAATAGAAGCTCAATGGCTTACACAACATCGGTGTTTACTAGCCTTTATAATGTGCAGCTGCTTCACGGTGGGCTCAATATTTTGGATAAGGTGCTCTGGTGGGAGGAGGACAACGTGTCCCAGTTTTTTTTAAATCGATGCCACGACTCATTGGCAAGTCAGGAATGCTATTTATTAGTGTCCCACCACATCAAGGGGATGAGTGGGTATTACTCATCCTATGAGTGTGTGACTGACATTTGCTGTTCACTTCCCAACTTCCGAGCTGCAACTATCCTTGCCCTGATTCCAGGAAGACTGAGAGAAAGTGTGAGAAGAAGGGAGGCAGAAATAATGAGGCCATGGTTCAATCGCCACAGCAGGCATGACGGTTACTGACATGTCACTTGAAGAAAATATACTGCCCATCCGACCCATGTGGTGGGAGCGTGTTGTTTTAAAAAGTCCTGAGCTTCCCAGAAGCAAAGGAGAAAACAAGCCAGAGAATTTGCTTTACAGGAAGTGCTCTATGTTTTCTGTGTGCATTAACAAAATGCTCTTTTTTGAAGATTCAATGAACATTTCCACACTTTCTCCGCCCTGTGTTATACGTTTAAAAGGCCACATTGCTAGCAGTATGACAGCACAGATATCCTTGGTGGTAAACAACTTTGGTAAACAAACAAGTGTTTAGGAGTAAGTGGCATTTTATCTGCTACTTATGTCAGCTTGTTGTCATTTAAACCGCACATCCATGTGCTCAAACAGGAAGTCAAACCAGCTCACATCCACACCACACTTTCAGAGACCTCACAATCCCATCCTTCATCTTTCCAAGGCCCGAGTGAAAATCTTGATTTCTGCTGCGTTAACATCTGACGTTAACGCATCTCTACTCAAAATGCCGCTCAAGCAAACGGGAGCTGAGAATATAAGATGAGCACTGGAGAAGTTTATTTTCTGTCACCTTCTGAGATCCAAGGATTCGTGAAACAACACGTCATTTTGACACGAGTAGGACAGCATGTTATCAGCAGAAAGGTCCTGTTGTGACGGCATCTCCAACAAGCAAAAATAACACACTAGCTGGTGGCATTGGTGCAGTGAAAAACATTTCACCCCAAAGAATGTGACGGGGGCACATTAGAGAGGACCTCTCCCTGTTGCTTTTTTAAGTACATTTTCAGAATGCTGTGGCGCAACCTTTATTATAATAACTGGCATGGCGATTGAGATGGCTTCTCGCAGTGTTTAAAAGAATTGCCTCTGTGTATGTGAAGCCTAGTATGAAAGAATATTTTTGATATTTGAGCTACCGACAGGGGGCCGTTTTGAACATCAGGCGCAGCATCACTTCTAGTTTCAATATTACAACCTTAAATGTAAACATAAAAAAAAAAAAATGTCAGAGTCAAAAAGATTATATTTTGATATCCTAAGAGTGTTTTTAGTTGTTAGAAATGGTTGCATTTTACTAGAAAAATAGGCTTTCAACATCAATACAGTGTAGGACGGTTAACTTAATTTTGGTTTGTTTCTTTGTGGTCTGTGTTAATCTCTTGAATGCCCCTTTGTCGTAAATATCTGTACTAAGTTATGATGAATACAACTTTAAAAAAATGTACGTGAAGTCCGGCTTCTTCGCCATCCATTTGGTGCGACTGTAACTGGATCCACATATCCAGCTAATGACCAATAAACAAAAATGATCTCCATGCTGACAATGTCCATTTGATCAGGAAGCCTGAAGAGTCAAACACATCCACAGTTGGGGGCAGGTTTGTCAAATGGCGTCTCACAGAGCTTCAAGCTAGCCCAGGCTGGAGAGAGGCGAAGACGAGGGGACGAGATGAAGACCTGCTGCTGGTTTGGCTAAACGGTGACAGAATAGGCATGCCCGTTAATATAGATCCAAATGTCATACATTCATTGTGGCCGTCAATGCTGGAATAAGAGAATAACCAGCGTTTTCCGGAGGGAGATGACTACCTGCGGTGAGAGGAGAATGCCATGCAGAGATACACTTCGGAGGGAGTAGAGGGCGCTTGACGCTGGTCTATAACCGTACAGCGGAAAATAAAAGAGAAATTGGACCCAGGGTTTCAGAATAAAACCTTGGCGCCCAATGGAACAGATTTCTTCTCCTTTATCTGGCTACCTGTGGTGTCTGGATTTCAAATATTTGCACTTCTATCAGAAAACCCTGCTGCGATAGAAAGAACATCTTAAACATTTTTTAGAACAACGTTAGAAGTCGGCACTGTATGACTTTTGTTTAGTTTATTCAATTTCCCCCCAAAAACTTTCTTTCCGCGCGACGTTGTTTTTGCCGAAATTATAAGAAAAAACATTCAGATAGCAATACTTAAATTATTTCATAAACAACCAACCGACACACAGCTATCCATAAAATCATTCACGCCCAATATCAATATCTGTCCTGCTCCAAGTAAAAAAAGTGTCTTAACCCGCTGTGCTTTTGAAACCCCAGGAAACCGTCAATGTGCGAAATACAAAATGGTTGTCCACGGGAGAGCGATGGGTCAGCATGTGTGTGTGTGCAAACGTGGATCAGTGGAGACCCCCTACCTGGGCGTCGAGCTTCCTCCACTCCTGGGTGTTCTGTTGGTGCTGTTGCAGGGCTGCCCTGGCCTGCCTCTCCAGGCTGCTCACCTCCCACTGGCGCTCCTGGACCAGGCTGTCCTTTTCCACGCTGTGCTGTTGCTGTAGCCGCGTCCTCTCCTGCTCGTGCTGCATGCGCTGCTCAGCCATCTGATTGGACAAGCAGGCAAAGAGAGACTTCATCAGCCAACACACACTCAGAAGCAATCCTGTCGTCATGACAACTTGTCCATCTACCGATCCATTCATCCTTTCTTCCTCCTATACCTATAACTGGACCCATAACACCTACGTGCCCTACCAATTCGGCCAAATTGTTGGGAAGGTGGTAAAAAAGCAAGGAAAGTTTCTCCGCTTCCTCCCATTGTCAGAGGAAGGCGTGATGTGATGTGTTTACATCTGGCTCTCTCCCCCGCCCTCCCACCTCCACTGCCAATTGTACAGACCGGCCCTCAATGCCCCACTCCTTTCTGTCTCTACAAATCTGCCCCCCTTGCCCTATTCTGCCATCGGACATATAAAAGAGCAGCTAGTTTGGGCTATGGATGCAAGCCGGTAGGGGTTAGCCATCTGCTGCAGTAACTACCCGATGCCCCATGCTATGCGTCTGACAGCATGTGAAAATCGGCTTAGCCGATGACTATGATGATCAAATAAACCCAGATAATAAAAAAAAAAAGAACTGGAGGTTGGTGAAAACAGCAGAAACTTTGAAGAGAAACGAGAAGATGCTACTAATCTTTGATAGCGCCTTTACGTGTGATGAACTAAGTTCTTATTCATTCATTCCATTAATTGATTAATATCAGTTTATGTTTTCAAAATTGATACGATTCTGATACAAAAAGTATTTACCAGACCATTTTTTCATGGGTTTAGGCTTCTAGAATAGCAAGGAGCTACATGCATCAATCAACGGGAAGCCAACTTCGCTAGTTTTTGAGTTACAAACAGCTGTACACAATACAGTAGAGGTAAATAAAACACTTCTAATGGGACACAAAGCCCCATTTCTCAGAGCTTAATCATCCTGGCAGCTGAAGTAAGTCTGTATCCCAGCCTCACTGTGAGCGGAGTCACCTGCTGAGAGGTGAGCCTTGGCAGCAGAGCTCCCTGCCCCAAGCCTTTCCCAGGCTCTGTTCCCTTCCCACTCCCCCATGGCGGGGGAACCTGTGACCCCCACACCATCCCGCCGTGCAGTCCCAGCCGGAGCCCTGAAAGGACAGCAGGGGCCTGGGGCCCATTTGCTTCCCTGCTTTGAAGCTAATCCCCTGCACATTGTGCTTGACGGCACCCTACCTGGCCTGCCAGAGAAGCGGAGATCCACAGCCTCTATGCCCGGTGCCTGTTCTATCCACGGGCCTATCTTTGGACATTGCATGCTATTCAGAGCAGGTGATGAATGAGGGGCTATCTACAGGAAGCCGGATTCCGTCCCCAGCACTGAGAGGAAGGCCACAATAGACACTTCATTTTAGCAGCCAAGAATTTACCCTTCAGATTTTGAGGGAGCTTTGCTAAAAGCTCTCTGAAAGGGCGATGAGAAGAATTATAGCTGGATAAAAATGTATTTTATCTCAGCGGCCCAGTTAATGGCATGGTAAAAATACACACACACAATCTCTAAAGATACCCCTCGCAATCCATTATTCCAGTTTACAATAGGACACCACAACGCTCCATTTGACAAACTGTATGCAGAATGTGGGCAACTTCTTCCAATGCTATCATTGGTGATGCTGATGTTGTCTACGGTGAATTCCACTGCATTCATTTTCCATAATAGATAGATACAAATGAGATCCACAGCCAGAATATGTTGTCCCAAAGGGATAGTCAGACTCTTACAGCACCACAAGTTACAGCTGACAGACTGATAAGCTGGCAATTGCTTCAAGAAGTCCCCAGCTGGACAACGTGGCATGCTGCAACAGAAATTAGGGGCGGACATCGTGGCTTCCTGTACGCTCCTGTTTAGAGTCTCGGGTCATTGGGGTTTTGGAGGAACGAGGGGATCAGAGGTGAAACAAGGACGAAGAAATGGGTAAGATAGATCCATTGTGAGAGAAAATCAGCTAAAGAAAAAGACGAAGAGGAGATGACAGAAAGCAGACCCAGCAAGGCGTCTGGTTGTGACATCACGTAGCGCCAGCGTGCAGCGGAGGATGCTGGGTGCTGCGGTTCTTAAAGGGACCGGCATGGAGTTTATGAAGGGAAGACTGAGTCGGTTATAGCACCGCTTGGTGCCACAGATGCAGAGTGAGTAGGGTGTTACTGCACAGCACGACTCCTGTCAGCCCGGCCCGACATGGTGTGCATTGATCGCATTGAGACAGGACAGTGAGTGAGGTAATGGGCTTCTTTCAGCCCCGCAGTGAGAAATCTGAAATGTTTGGGAAGGAGGAGGGAAGAGGAGGGTGTGGAGGAGATTTGAACAGAAGCCCTGTCTGGTCCCAGCAGGGGAGTGTGGAGTAAGTGTGGGAAGGAAGGGAGAAATAGAAGAAAGACAAACCTCTTATTCCTCACTGTAGGGTTTAAACTTAAAGATCAGTGAGTGGTGCTAACCCTAACCCTAACCCTACATATGAGTACAGTACGTCCACACACTTGCAAGCCAACAGACTAGTCTCTTTCATTCTTTACTTTCCAATCTAACATCAAGAATGAAGCTGTTGAGTTTTCCCTAAACTCTCAAGGTCACAACTCTAAATCAGCCATTTGACCTCACTGCATCACTCCGACGTCAAGAGGCAGTGCTCTTCTGGACACCATGACGTCCAACTGCCATTACGCTCAGCTGGGAAACAACTCCTTCATACATAGATCGCCTTTTAACGGCTCATCGAAGTTGGCCTTGAGGGAATGTTCTTTTGTGAGTATCTGACTTGACCCCTGCGATCTTGTGACACCAATCTCTCTGGAGTGAAAGCACACATTTACACACACGCATGAAGGCATGGGTGAATGGGTACACACAAAAGAACTCGTGGTCACGCTTGTGTGTGTGCATAAACACAGCACGCAAAACATAAAAACGATTGTGCTCACATGAATAATCACACGTCTACAGATACATTCTCTCTCTTTTTTTCCCCTACCCTTCTAACTGTGTTGCTAATGTCACCAGCACGCACATCAACGTCATCACAAAGACAGGCCCTTTGTCTTTATGTGTTTTTATCTTGAAGACAAAAGGCTTCCTGACGAGCTGCTCACCCTGTGTAGCTGGCTTCAACTGTCAACCGTTCGCATCCCCCACTCTGTGGCGGCAGATGATAATCGCCACTTCAATATATTTGCTTTGATGACTTACCTGTTTTTCCACATGAGATGGAATTCATGATTCCACTGAAGTTGGCACACAAAACGCCACGAAAATCGTACAGTAACGAGACCATTACAAAGGCTTGATGTCTTTTGGATATACATATGATGTGTTTAATGGTTTAGGCTGCATTAGGGGGGACAGGACATACCGCAATATTAAATATTCAAGTGTTAATATAAATACTATAATATCGTATCAGATAACACGCTATAAACAAGTCAAGTCGAGTCACTTTTCTTCTTCTTATTATGGTATTATCATTATTATTATTATAACTATTATAGATATTGCGATGAAGTCATTATCATAAATCATTTTGGGGCGCAATAAAAGCTGTTTCTTGTTACTTTTGTCCACACCGCGCTGAAAGGGAGAAGCATGAAATTATTCATGTAGTGAAAACCATTTCGATGACAGTTTATCATTTCAGAAGGAACTAGGAAGATGCATTTCCTTCTTTCCCGGTAACACATTTTCTGTTAGATACATAATAAATCCCATTTAAATCTTTTGAAAGTTAGATTCTTTCCCCCTACAAACGTCATTATAACTACAAACAGTCACGGAGCCGTTTCTCCACCCCCTTTGGAAACAACACTGACCTTCTGTCCTTCACTTAAAACTATCTCCAGCACATTGGACACAGTGTAAACTTCATCTGGCCTGGAAATGAGAGTTAGCATGCTTATTATCAGACAGGTTGAGAGCGAGTGTGGTGGCTGGGAGTCAATCATGATGTGAATACAGATTGGAAATAGAGATGCTACACCATATTAACGCCGTATAGCCTCTTCATCATTCTTCATTTAAATTATTATTGATGCTCAAACTTGGGATATATGCACCTCCTATCAAATGGTGCAATCAGTTGCTATGCAGGGTGGCCCTAGTATGCTTAAAATAACTATACAATGATTTGCCTGGTGTGTTATCCATTATAATTGTGTGAAGAATCCCAGATTGTGAAGCCACTTTGAGACAGATTCTGTATATACTATTGTCCTTTAAATGAGTACAAAACATGTATTTGTGCATTACTCAACTATAATTACACAGGTTACACAAAGAAAGAAACACAAAAGAGTATGAGTACAAATATCTACAAATAAAGTACAAATATCTTATGGCAAACATATTCAGTTGGATTTTTTTTTAGGCCGGAGAGCTTAAAGTGAAATGGAAGTAGGAGAAATATAAACCATGCTCTCTGCTGCCTACAATAAGACGGGATGCCTTGATAATATGGTTTAATGGAATCTGATGCACTAAGAGATGTCCTCCTATCAGTAAGCTGGATTTCAATGAGTTGTGAAAAGCATTTCTTTCTCCTAATCGAAGAAGAGTGACAGAGATGCGCTGATAAGGAAAGCGGCGTCTGTTATGCAGATTGCATACGTTTTCAATTGGCAACGTTTAAGATATTTATTGAGTCGCAATCCGGTCTTAATCTAAAGCGTGTCTCCTATCATGAGAAATTAATCAGGTGGAGCAGATGGGGAGGGATAACAAGAGTATTCTAAATGAATGTCAATCCCCTCGGTTGGCTCCAGATGCCCAAGTGTTAACAATAAAAGAAAGAAAAAATAACAATGTGATGACGACAAGAAGCCAGAGGAGAATTCTTTCCCCTGGCTTCATCATGAGCAGAGACGCTAGAAAACGTCTCGCACGTGCAGACACATGTAGACAAACACACTGCAGGCAGATGACACCGAGTGACAGACTCATACAGACCTGCTGCTCATACTTCTGTCTGAGTGCATCGAGTTGTTGGGAGAACTCTTTGGACTGGTTCTCTCTGAGGGACTTGGAGCGGATCAGGTCCTCTTCTACCTTGTCCATCTGGAGCCATGGAATAGAAAAAAAGATTGAAAATGAAAATAAATCACGTTTGAACCATTAAGGCTGCATTTATAATCTGGAATACATTTATGTTGAGCTAGAACACACATCATGCAACTCAATGCCTCATATTTCAGAATAGTGGATACAATTTTACAGTAGCTAATTTTTTGCATTAGTTGTAGTTCACATATAAACACAGCATAAGTATAACATATAAAAAACTAGCTAAAACACCATGCATCTGCAGCTAAATGAATGAGCTTCTGTTGGGTGAAATATATTCATCCCATGACGTGTCATCGTATCGTAGTCATATCTTTAAAACAGCACATCAATTTATTAATCTATTCATCAAAGTACGACATTATAATTAACATTAAATATGGAATTCCAGTAGATCACACACAAAATCACATATATATTCAGAGGTGCAACAACATAACTGCAAAACTCAAATATAAGAAAAACAGCAGTTAAAAAAAATATATTTTTCTTCTGAGGAATTGTGTTCGTGTAGAAAATGTGACAATATTTACTCTTTTTATCTTAACTCAACGTGCTTGCAGCCTACCCGTTTCATATTTTTCTGTTCAGGTGACGATAATCGAAACAATTGGAAATGTAATTGAGTGAAACGCCTCTGTATCTGGGCTGTGCTGTGTGTGTGTGTAACGCTCTGGAAATGCGAAATGTGTTTTGATTAATCCATTTTAAATGCTGAAGCCTCCTTTGAACGACTCACGCAACAGAGATTTGGTTCTGGGTGCTGCTTCTTTTTCACAACAAAAACCAAAACAGGGCAGTCTTAAAGTGGGATGCTGATTTTAAAACGAGAGAAAGAAAGTGATAGTGATAATCCATTTGGATAGAGAGAGAGAGAAGATAATGAGAGGAAAGATGGAAGGATGAAGAGAAAGAGTGAAAAACTTGTACGACATTAAAGCCTTTGCAGGAGAACGTGATGGAGCGTTGCACAAGTGGGTCTGGGAGAGGTTGACAGAGATACAGAAGAAACGGCTCCTCTCTTGGCTTTGATGTGGGCTGAGGATAAAGTCAGATCGGAAATCGGGATGCCAGGGGCTCCAAGGGAAAAGAGGGAACAAGCATGAGATGGAAGGGTGAGAACAGGAGAAAAGAAGAAGTGGGAAAATACAGACTTCTGGAGCATCGAGGGCTCTTTTGACCCTAGTTAAAGTTTACTGTTTGTCTTCGCTTCCATCTGCAGCACAATTCATTCCTGCTCAATATGACAGATATTTTAAATTCACTCTGGGGGGGGAATGAAGGTTGCTCTGTGCGCCTACAAACATCCATGCATTCACTCCACTCCCACACGAAGCGTTTTTTTTTAAAACTACAACATATGGATTTGCTGAAAACTTCACTAATCAGCAACTCAAATGTGCTAATCAGCAACCGAGGACCACACTCAGTGCTGCCCCGTCAATACAGCACTCACACAGTATAGCCCAAAAATGCTCAACAAAAACGCCTATAGCCAAACTGTCTTGTAAGACATCATCAGAAGGAGTGTGTATCGATCGGAGAACTCTGCCAACAAGCAGCAGCCCACGCGGTGTGGAGCGCTGATCGCGATGCTGGCCTGACGTACTAATTAGTCCGCTGAGTGCGGGCGACCCGTCCTCCATTAAAAAAACACAACCATCCCACGCCACGCCCGCTGAGAGGAAGCAAGGTCAACGTGCGAATGAATGCACCTGCATAATGAGCAGGATTATAAATCATGTCATTCATGTTGGCTGACTGAAATGAGTGAAAGCTGCCCGGGGATGACGGGGCTCAAGACATTTGTGTGTGTTTTTTCAGTATGAGAGCAGTTGAAGGCGAATGTGAAGGGGAGGGAGACATACGGAGGAAATTCAAACGCAGTCAGCGTGGCGCCCTGTTGCATCTGTGGTCAGGCTGTGTCTCTACTACAAAAAAAAGTGTGTGTGTTTGTGTGTGTATTGTCTAGGTTACTGCCTGTCAAACAGTTTTACTCTCCTCGTGGTAAAGCAGACATAAAAGAGAGGAGGGTAAATGAACATCTGTATTTGGCACACAGCAGAAAAACCATGTACTAATGGGTAATAAGGCTGAGTGGGTGTATGTGCATTCTGTACATGTAACAGATGTGCATTGATAGAGCTATGTGTAGGCGACTATACATTGTGTGTATTTAATGTTGATGTTATACTTTTCTGTGTGTGTATTGTGTGTGTGTGTGTGTGTGTGTGTGTGTGTGTGTGTGTGTGTGTGTGTGTGTGTGTGTGTGTGTGTGTGTGTGTGTGTCACACCTGGAGCTTCATGCCAGCGTAGGTCTTCTCAGAGCTGAGTTCCACCTGTTTCTTGAACTGCTCCAGCGCCATGTCTGCCTGCTGGATCTGCGTCCTCTGGCTCTCTCTGGCTCTCTCCAGCTGGCTCTCCATCTCCCTTCAAACCAACACACACAAATGTATATATCAAGACATTTGTATCCTTTTTTTAATGCTAAATTGTCTCTTAAAAATATGTTTTTTTTTTTACCAACTTTTGAAACTTTTTGTTTTTGATTATTTATGTTCGCACTACCAGATACCAAAGCAAATTCCTTGTATGTGTAAACGTACCTGGCATTAAACGTTCATTTCATTTGTATTTGTTCCGTTCATGGTATGCACAACTTAAAGTGGACCTATCATGCTATATTTGAATAATATAGTGTGGGACCATACCTATATAAGGCATATTTATACTTTTTATTTGTCAAAATACCAAACAGATCATGCATTTTAGCCATTCCTCATTTCGCTCAATTTAACACTGTCTTTGCATGGGCTGATTCTGTGAGAACAGCACCATCTACAGGCCTGGCATATGTACTACAGCGTCTCCAGCGCTTTCCAACGGCAATGTCCGTGGCTGTCTCCTCCTGATTGGTGGAGTTGGCCCAATAGCCGTAGCGCCACTTCTGTGATGTCATAGAAGTGTTCAAATCTGGATCAGTATATTCAGTACATATTTACAAAACATGTCTCTATAGACACGATACCCGAAAAGGAGCAGGGAGAAGAAAATAATCTTATATTACCTGCCCCTTTCTAAAAAAATATAGAAATATATGGTCTCTCCTTCATATGTTCTTATTCACAGCCAATCCTAACAGTATCGTAGGAAAATAAGAAAAAAAAAAGAAAAAAAACTTAGTTCCCACTTGACAGTTAACGAAAAAACAAACAAAAAAAAAAACACCAAAACATCACATCCAGAAATGTAGGTAAATCTTATTATGAAAAAAGTTGTTGCAAAAATAGTTTTGACACGAAATAACTGGATAAAGAAAGGTTAAAATGACCAATGTATCATTCTCATTGTATTGGAGAGAGATTGTGGAAAGTAATGTGAGCGTACAATTCTTCAGTGTCTAGGAATTCAATAGCTTTGTGTGAATTTGTGTGGCCTATATTGTAGCATATGTCAGGTCGTAGGCTGTAAGGATTGACAGGCACACTGAGAGGGACAGACTTATACTGGGAGCTGTCAGCGCCCAGCAGCGACATCATATACATATACACCAAGCAGCTGTCAGACCAACCCACATAGGGTGTGTGGGACAGGAGGGTGTGTGGGAGAGGAAAAGGGTAGAGAGAGTGACAGAGGTAGAAGTGAAGGGAGATCATGGGGGTGTTATTCTTGTAACCACCTGTGTATTTACATGCTGTATACTGTGTACAATATTCACAAGTTGTTAATTACCTGCACTTAATTTAACCACAACATTGTCAAAAGCAATAGTTACTGTATAAAGAAGAGATTTTACATTTAAAATTTTGATTTTTAGAAAGTAAATATCTGGCTTTGTGACATGGACACACTCTTGACTATGAGAAATAATGTCAACATGGGCTCACACACAACACTTTAAAAAAGAAATCTAATTAATACTGTCATTAAATGCTATTGTTTAGTTTTATCTCAATTTCTTCCCATATATTATGCCTTAATGTCATACAACAACACTAAGACATTTCACAATATACTTAGAAAACCTACATTTCACATCATGTTGTCAAATATGTTTATTTTATGCAAGAGCACAGACTAACATCCAACCTACATGTATTACGACTAATACTTTAAGTCTATAATAATGCTTCACTATGAGCTACATTGAAGATAACTTTATTAAACAGTGAAGGTTTTGTTTTAGAAATGTATGATGTTAGACCAAAAAAAAACAAAATAACGTTTTATACCACTGCTTTTCATAAAATCATACAGAAACCTTATAAATTAAAAAATGAACTCTCCATGCTATTCAGCTATATGGGAATAATATGACAATTCAATTGAAACTTCAACAAAAAGTGAAGCCATTTTTACTCTCTGCAGCTTCCAGTGCACTGTAGCAACTACTGACACCTTTCCTTCGGATTTTTGCAAAAAAGATGACAGTGTTGGACAGGAGGCAAAGTGCGTGAAGTGCAGAGTATACACTTGTCTCCTGCTCCATGTAAATGAACACTCATTGTACGGATAATTGTTCCCTGTGGCCAGACAAGCAGGAGGAAGAATACATGTTGGCCACTGGGTGATACTTTAAACCTATTAGTAGAAACTATGACAAAACTACAGCTGGAAGGACTGTTCTCTGTATTTTAATCTGCATTTAAAAAGGCGGGATTGTCAAGTGCGAGTGTGTTGTAATTCATAAATGATAAGGTCCATTAGCACTTGAATTAAAAGCATAGCATGTAACACTATGAAAACACAACTATGTCTACAGAGAAAACTACAGTCATTGCATTAACACACATATTTACAAAGGGTTGTATTTTCAAGAAGTGATTAATCACTTCCAAAAATCAAAGCAACAACTCTATAAAGGTAGGAACAAGGAATAACAAAAGAAAACAGAGGAAAGAACAGAAGCAAAGGATTGGAAAAGGAATGTGCAAGCGTTCTCTCCTCTTTATAGTGTTCCGTCTCTTTGTAATTTTGGTCTCTCTCATGTTGGACATCAAACAACATAGAAATTGTTTTTTTTTCTCTCCCAATTTTGTGTACTCTGTAATTATTAATCAGTCCCGTTGCATGACTGCCTTCCGGGCTCAGACAGACACAAAAGGATATGTATAGAGACTAAGATGGGGGGAAAAAAAGAAAGGGGAAAGAGAGATGGAAAAGAGGATGTCACAGAAATAGCAAGTTCTTTAAACTTCCAAAGCAGAGCAGGAATGAATTGGGTGTGTGTCTCGCTTGAGAGGCGATGGAGCTTATGTGCGCGTGCACAGGTGCGTGTATATGTATGTTCACTAACTCTGTGTTACTGAAAACTTTATTCAAAGAATGCTCTGTGACAACGTTAGCTGCTAGGCCTATACCTCTGAGGAAGCATAACACATTCACTGCAGCTAACTTTAAGTTTGTGACACATTGAAACACATCATGCAGGTGAACACATGGCACCTTCTAGGGCTGCTCAATTAATCGTATTTTAATCGCGATTACGGCTTGCAACGATTACGAAAACAACGTAATCGAGATAAAACGATAATTTTTGTATTATTACTTTTTTTTTTTTTAAATAATCTTTTTTTTTTTTTTTTTTTTCAGTTGAATTATACTTAAAGTTCAGGGTAATCAACTGTTTAAAACATACTGTTCAACTTTTTTTTCTCCAATAAATGGATGATTTAAAAGTCAATGAATAATCACATTTAATAATCGCAATTACAATTATTGACCCAAATAATCCAGATTATGATTTTTGCCATAATCGAGCAGCCCTAGCACCTTCCTTTGAGAAGAAGTGTGTGTGTGTGTGTGTGTGTGTGTGTGTGTGTGTGTGTGTGTGTGTCTGTGTGTGTGTGTGTGTGTGTGTGTGTGTGTGTGTGTGTGTGTGTGTGTGTGTGTGTGTGTGTGTGTGTGTGTGTGTGTGTGTGTGTGTGTGTGTGTGTGTGTGTGTGTGTGTGTGTGTGGTCAGGACAGCGGTAGACAGCGTGTCACCATCAATAACACAGCAATGAGGGTGAGATGAGAGGACAGAGAAAAAGAACCAGGGAGGCATGGCAGGCAGAAACACACAGGCTGAGAAAGGAGAGGGGTGCCAGCGTCAGGGCGGCCCGCTGGCTTTAAATGGATCTCTGGTCAGAAAAGTGGAAGGAGAGGAGGCTCAAATTAAAGATGTGCCTTCTCTAAAGAGGAAGTCCTCTCATCCCTCAATGCTAAACGGCTGTTTAGAGGGGAGAGCAGTGTTTGTGCTAGAAAGGGTAAAAGAGCTTCCGCCATCCAGCCGCCCGGCAGACAGGAGGGGTGCAGGGATTCCGGTGTTTTCCGGACTGCCCAAACCACAAAATGCCACGTGCCGACTGAGTGTGCACCACATGCTGGATGAACAGAGACAAGGAACTCACTGTACACTAACATTTACCAACAGTTAATACAAGAGTACACATTAAAGTCAATGCACACTGAATACACTCTAATTGCCTATGCAAATATTCTTTTCATGTAAGCAGAGTATTTAAGAATTGTATGGGCTGTGATGTGGGTGGAGTGGCGCATGGAAAAGACTGACAAACAGAGGAGAATACACGCTTGCATGCGGATGCCTCTGGTCTCTAGTATAAAAAGACAGAGTGAGAGTTTGTGTACTCGTGGTGTGTGCGCAAGTGCATGCGAGCGCCCGCGCATCTGCGTCTGTGAGCTCATCCAAACGGAATGATAACGAATCCACAGACACATCAAAGGGCCTTGAAATAAAGAGGGAGCACATGTAAAAAGAGAGAAAATGCAAAACTGAAATATTCAGCGCCCTCTGAAGAAAAAAATAAAACAGGCATGGTTTTCATCCCCAGAAAAAGAGAGCTGAAAAATAAAGAGATACAGACACAGAATAAAAGACAGACCACAAATACGTGAACACAACAGAGAGACGGCACAAGGGCAGAACATATTAAAGACGGAGAGAAAAAGAGTTTCAACGAGTCGAAAATAGAATCATGGCTTGAAAACTGCAAACAAATGTGGCCTGTTTACAAACAGCATTTCACATCAAGATATGAAACAAAATGGCCACATAGAAAAGAAAGTGGTTTCATTATTATTATCCGCCACACATAGTAGCTTCAGTGCACAACAGTCATCTGTTCGAAGGGAATAGTTGCCTCACTAGTATTGCTACCAGCCTCTGTTAAGATAAAGCATGAACGCATTTCACAAGCTACCTTTTCAGGAGGTATACCAGTCTAAGAAGATTCAGAGCTGAAACAATTAATAATTGAGTTGATGGACGGAATATTAACAGGCAACTACTTTGATAATTTAATAACTATGCCATTTTTAGGCTATACTAAACTAATTTGCTTGCAACAGCTTCATTCTGGCTCCGAATAAGAATATATTCTGAATATTTGTCTTAGAGTTTGTACATGTTGCTATCTTCATATCTGGGTAACTGAGCTAGTAAGTATTTTCTAAATGAATAGGTATCTTCATAGATTCACTTTAAAGAAAGGTCAAGAGTAGCGTTAGCCGCAGATCACTGGACGTTGAAAAGGGAATGGGCTTAGTGCTGAAGCGTTGCTGGACATGACAGATGGCATTTCAATTCATCTTTACAACGGACTACATGTGACGCTCATGCTCTCCCATCAACACTGGGGATGAAAGCAGTGACTTCCCCCTGCGCTGCTTGGTGTGTCAAAGCCAACTAAACCCCCCGAGGAGGAAGGCAGAGGGATGAAGAAGAATCTGGTGCAGCCCGGGCTGACAGTACCACTATGAGGGGGGATAAACATGTAGGTGTTAGGGAACAGAAACACAAACTACATGTCTGTCTCATACTTCAAAAATGGCTTTGGTGTTCAGTTAGTTTCACCACGCAACAACAATGACAACAACTACACAACTCATTCTTTACCAGAACACAAGAGAAGAAAGCTCAACCTTGACAAGACTGAACTGCTTTTCCTTCCGGGAAAAGATTGTCCCACTCTTGACCTAACAATCAACATCGGCACCTCTGTTGTTTCCCCGACTCACACTGCAAGGAATCTGGGTGTGACCCTAGATAACAAACTGTCCTTCACTGCAAACATTGCTGCTACAACCCGCTGCTGCAGATACACGCTTTACAACATCAGGAGGATACGTCCCCAGCTGACCCAGAAATCAGCGCAGGTTCTGGTCCAGGCTCTTGTCATCTCACGCCTAGACTACTGCAACTCCCTCCTGGCTGGTCTACCTGCATGTGCCATCTGACCTCTGCAGCTCATCCAGAATGCAGCGGCTCGTCTGGTCTTCAACCTTCCAAAATTCTCCCACACCACGCCGCTCCTCCGCTCCCTTCACTGGCTTCCAGTAACTGCTAGAATCCAATTCAAGACACTGGTACTTGCGTACCATGCTGCGAATGGATCTGGCCCTTCCTACATCCAGGACATGGTTAAACCGTACACCCCAGCACGTGCACTCCGCTCTGCATCGGCCAAACAGCTCGCTGCACCCGCACTGCGAGGGGGACCCAAGTTCCCATCAGCAAAAACACGTGGGTTTGCTATCCTGGCTCCAAAATGGTGGAATGAGCTCCCCATTGAAATCAGGACAGCAGATAGCTTACGGTACGTCTACACTACAGGCATCAAAAAATGCTTTCAACGCTTCGCCCATTCACTTGAATGGGGTGACGTAGAAGATTTTTAATCTTCGCCGAACTGCATTGTGGGGAGCATGGCATGGCTTTGCAAGCACGAGCATCTATCGGCATCAAAAGTTGAACAATGTTCAACTTTTGAGGCTCGATGCTTGGCATCAGCCAATCAAATCCCGTTTATGCAAATCCCGCCAGTGCAAGCGCAGCCAATCAAACCGCGTGCAAGCTGGGAGAGCCAGACCGCAGTTAATTTCCTCATATTGTCATTTGGAATATGAAGAAATTAACTGCTCAACTTTTGATGCTCACGATGCTTGCAAAGCCATGCTCCGCTCCCCACAATGCAGTTCGGCGAAGATTACAAATCTTCGACGTCACCCCATTCAAGTGAATGGGCGAAGCTTTGAAAGATTTTTTTCATGTCTGTGTGTGGCGGGCTAACGGTACGTCCACACAGCAGCTTTAAAACAATCTTCCAACGCTTCCAACGTTTCTCTGCCCATAGACTTTGAATGGAAGTGACGTCACTCTGGCTCGCTTTTCGCCGAACTGCATTGTGGGGAAGCAAAGCGAAGACTTCCAGGATTTTCAGGATTCAAAAGTTGAGCAAAGTTCAACTTTTGAAGCTGAGCTGGAAGCGTCAGCCAATCAAATCCCGTTTATGCAAATCTGACAGTACAAGCGCTAGCCAATCAAACCGCGTGCAAGCTGGGAGAGCCAGACCGCAGTTCATTTCCTCATATTCCAAACGAGAAATGACGGTAGCAAATCACCCGGTTCTTTACGACCAGAACTATTTACCGGGATCCAAACCGGAGGAACCAGGCATGGAGGGAGGTGGCAGAGAAAGTGGGTGAAACTGGTAGGTTTTCGCCTGTTTGGGGAGTTTATATCCAGTTTACTTCATTTTAACATTGCTATTGCTTTGTATGTCGGGGCGGGAGATTCATGTGATTGGTTGTTGGTCGTGTTGCTCGCAAAAAATCCCCAAGCTTTCAGACACACCCACCTCCAAGATTTTTTCAAAGCTGCTGTGTGGACGAGGCGTAAGACTTCATTACACAATCCTGCATTGATAGCAAACTATAAGCCATAATACTAAAATAAACCACTTTTATTGCTTCCAATGAGAATATGTTCTCTGCCCAGTTCGTTTGGATGTCTATCTTGCAGCAGAATTATGGAGTAACTAAACTGAACAAAAATATAAATGCAACACTTTTGTTTTTGCTCCCATTTTTCATGAGATGAACTCAAAGAACTAAAACATTTTCTATATACACAAGATAACCATTTCTCTCAAATATTGTTCACAAATCTGGCATATCAAGATGCTGATTAGACAGCATGTTTATTGCACAGGTGTGCCTTAGGCTGGCCACAATAAAAGGCCACTCTAAAACGTGCAGTGTTGCTTTATTGGGGGGGTCCGAAAACCCTAGGGTTAAACCCTAACCCTAACATGTCACCCATTGAGCATGTTTGGGATGCTCTGGATCGGCGTATATGACAGCGTGTTCAAGTTCCTGCCAATATCCAGCAACTTCGCACAGCCATTGAAGAGGAGTGGACCAACATTCCACAGGCCACAATCAACAACCTGATCAACTCTATGCGAAGGAGATGGGTGACATGTTAGGGTTAGGGTTTAACCCTAGGGTTTTCAGACCCCCCCAATAAAGCAAAACTGCACATTCCAGAGTGGCCTTTTATTGTGGCCAGCCTAAGGCACACCTGTGAAATAATCATGCTGTCTAATCAGCATCTTGATATGCCACACCTGTGAGGTGGGATGGATTATCTCGGCAAAGGAGAAGTGCTCACTATCACAGATTTTTTCGGATTTGTGAACAATATTTGAGAGAAATGGTTATTTTGTGTGTATAGAAAATGTTTTAGATCTTTGAGTTCATCTCATGAAAAATGGGAGCAAAAACAAAAGTGTTGCATTTATATTTTTGTTCAGTGTACATGGCCTGGTTTAACGAATAAAAAGACATTTTCTTTATAGCGTCCATGTTGTTTCCACATTTCAACCTAAAGCTTATAAACACACCGAAGAACAACTTCCTGACTCAGTCAATTGGACCATCAGAGGAGAAAGTGAATTGAGAGTCGGCCTTAGCTAGTGTCTACGTTGTCTAAAGTGATCCTAGTTTATGCTATCTACGTTTTTTCAGTTTGTTTTATTATTTGGTGGGGTTCATTTAACTAAACCTACACTGAAAAATCTGAAATGTTGACTTTAATTAAATGTATTATGTCAAAAAAATGTCACACAACTGTATTAGGTTAGTTGAAATCAATAATATTAGTTTTTTTTATTTCAACTTAATATTATTGCTTTCAACTAACCTAATACAGTAATGTGAAATCTGTTGATATGATACATTTAATTAAAGTCAACATTTCAGTTTTTTCAGTGTAAGACCTGAATAGATATAAAAGAAGCAAGAGTATGTGAAGATGTAAGCGTGCTTTAACTTTGCGACCTTAGCTGTAGGACCTAGTTAAACAGCTCTTTACAATGTTCCTTCTGTCAGGTCTATGTTATCGAACTGGCGCTTAACCCATCTCCATCCTGCTCTTTCAATGCAGTTGTCATGGGAGTAAATATTGAACCCTGGTGAAGCTATTCAATATTCAGGATCCATAACTCCACCTGCTCCTGAATCTCAATGCTAACTGGGGCTACCTTATGTCCCTCTCTGAACCACCACCACCTCCACTCCCCTCCATCCCTCCTGTCATGGGAGAGGAATGCTGCGATAGATAAGACCACTTCAAAGACACACACAGACGTAGGGTTTGCATGTGCACCCACACACACACAAAATAACATGAAAGACCATAATGGATGCATCCTACACTTTTAAGAGGAGAGGGGGCTCTATCTCACGCTAGCATGTGGGCATGCATGCACAAACACTAAGAAAGAAACAATGACACAAAGACTGACACCAAACACTTCATTAATACCCTATCAAAAGAATTGTGGTGGGCTGTGCATATACAACAGCAAAAAAGGAAATTGAAACAATGGTAGAAAAGTAAGAAACTTTAAATACGGGATGAACAGGATTATGACTAAAGGAAAGAGTTGGTGTGAATTCTACACACTATAACACATCCCATCCACGACGGGGGGGGGGGGGGGGGGGGGGGGGGGGGTGTGCACAGGTTTTGGACAGCCAGTGTGTAGCCTCTCATAAAGGCGAGCTTTTCCCTGCCGCTGCCTGAAGAAGACGCTGCCTCTGCCTCTCTCCAAACTGTAAACGATCAAACTGAGCAGAAGTTGCTGCTGAGACACAGTCAGCGCTGCTACAACCACCACACCTCAGCAGGCACATGGTTTTGATAAAGCCAGTTGGGTGCCAAGCAGCAGGAAGGAGGACTGGAAAGGTATGATGGAGAAAAAAAAAACGTGACAGCCTTTGCATGGAGAGAGAGATATCGTAATCTAGAAATAAACCAGCTGTTTTTCTTTTCTTCTTTAATCATTCAGGTGATTTTCTGACATCTTTTAATTGTAAATTGGAGGTCACTGTGGCAAAAGCAGGCAAGCTGCTGCCTCTCACTCTCCACCCCCCCTCCCCTCTGTGGTGCTGCATCTCTCCATCGCTATGCTAATGCCCTGTAATGATCTGAGGCACGTTGGGATGAAAGAAGAGCAGAGAAACGTGTTCTCTGCACAGCTTTGTAGTGCATTTCTGTTGTTGTTGCTATAGTAACACAGACCTGGAACTCAACTTGATGCATTTGCATGGCAGCAAAGGGTGATTCTTCTTTTTATACTGGAAACAAAGAATGGGTGTAAACCTTGGAAAAAAGGGTGTGGAAAGCAGCTAAACATGCAACATACAATAACAAAAACAGAACAGCAAAATCCGCTTCAGCTATTGAAGAAATAAAAACTAAATACACATACAAAATGTTATTAATTGATATAAGCTGATATACTTTCAACAGTAGATTGACAAACACATAACAACCCAGCGCACATACCAGTCAGTGTCTTGTACATAGAGGGCATGCTGAGCAGTTGTACTATTTTGATTTCATCATCCGTACACACGTACACACACACACACACACACACACACACACACACACACACACACACACACACACACACACACACACACACACACACACACACACACACACACACACACACACACACACACACACACACACACACACACACACACACACACACACACACACACACACACACACACACACACACAGTCTTGCTTTGACTTTGAAGTTCTCCTGGATCGCCTTTAAAGGCCGTCAGTGTTGCCACGACAGCAGGCAGGTAGACTTCAGACTGCTTATTGTGTGTGTGTGTGTGTGTGTGTGTGTGTGTGTGTGTGTGTGTGTACTTAATTAGCCAAGAGCCCGATGGGCCACTTGCCGTTTCTCAGTGTTTAACACTAAACGAGGGAATGACTGGCTCCTTACTGATACTAACAACAAGGATAATTTATGCACAAATGGATCCGTCTGCTGTGTTTAAGCGTGTCCTCTGTTGCCAGGCTGACAATGACAGGCGCAAACAATAAGCAGACACAACCAACAATGTCCCCCTGCGATCTTAACACTGAATACTAACTGCACAATTACTTTTCATGTTGTTTCGCAGTGACAGAAACACAAAGGAACGGTAATAATAACCATGTCCTACAGCTTAATACATTTCTTATTCACAAACTATTTATTGTTGCTTTTAGTGGCCACTTAAAACGTGTTTGGAAAAGACATAATGTGTCTTGGGCTATTGATAAGGACCCGAGAAAAGAGCAAATACAGCCGTGCTCAACCCATTTTCTTTTTTTCATCCACTGCCTTTGGGTTGCTACTTCATTGTGACAAACAGTTGAGAAACTCTCCAAGGGGGGGATGGCACTGTGACTGGCCTTGGCTGTGTATGGCTGCAGCTGAGGTTGTTGAATGGGAATTGTGTTTAATTGTGCAGAACATATTCTAGTTTCGCCAGGGAAACTGTAAACTGCTTGTGACCAAGTAATATGGTCCAGTATGGGATTAAGTGCCGAGTGGAATGTACTGACTGGCTGACTTGAGTCCTTGGAAGGGCTGACAGCAAAGTGTGCTTGTGCAGCTCTCGAGTAAAAAGGGAGTAACAGAGGTAGAAAGTGATAGGAGAAACTGAAGTACATCTCCAATGTAAGGGCGGTTAAAGTAAAAAATGATGCTAAATGATCGTCATCTGAAGCATTACTTAAGACTCATTCATTTAGTCATCAATTCCATTTCTGTGTAATGATTTTGTAATATTTCAGCAGGGGCTTAAAAAAACATCTGGAAGCACAACAACATTGCACATTCTGGCACGTTACTACAGGAGAAGCACAGGTGTGATTAATCACGTTAATTAATCATGGCAGCAATGCATTCTGGTGAGCCAGCCTCAGGGTCCTGGTAATGAGTGTCATTAGAAACACCTCTGTTTTTCTGTTATGGCAAGTCAATGCTTTTTCTGTATTGAACAATCTAAACAAAGTGCTGAAAGGCGCTAAACTCGTTTGAACTGAGGGAACGTGCAGAGTTGGATGATGATTGTCAGAATGTATTGCAATAAGAGCAATCCCTTTATCATTGCACATATACAAATATTAGGATTCATCTGGTATTTTCCTACAGTATATGGTAGTTTATTTGTGTAGAGGCCGCTTCATTTCCACAGCAAGATTACGCTTTCTAGTTTTCTTCAAGACAAGACAACTACTCATCACATCTGAAGATCTGATGTTCCAGGCTCTCGACTCTACCGGTACTACGTAGTTATAAAAAAGATCAAAGAGAGTGTGGCTTGTTAAAGTCAAACTCCACCTTCAATCTAAATTCATACACACTGTTCTCATGATCAAAGACTCATCTCAGTACGCATAAACAACTCTAACAAAGTTTGAAGCCACAAAGTCAAAGCTCAAATGTGAGATACTAATAATTAAATATTCCACTTGCGTTATGTAAATTGCAAATATAATAACCAAAGGGGGGAAATTGCCGGTACTCACAGTAATAAACCCTGGGGGCAAGCATAGGGTTTTGATGATATTCTCAGATTATTATTGGGTTTTTGCACACACAACCATCGTGGCATCTCACTGTCTGTATTCAGAACTATTATATCTGAAGGATTCAGCTCACAACTGTACACATCTGCAAAACACACACACAGAGACTGGCTGATAGACTGATGCAGTGCCTTAGACCATCATGACACTTGGCAAAGAATGAAGGAGGACCACACACAAACACACAGATGGTTTTTAGAGCTCTATAATGTGATCACTGTGTCAATTCTAAGGGAACTGATCACATATACAGGACTGTGTCTGCTGTTTGCTTTATCTATGGTATGAAAACATGATGATGAGGTTTAGCACAGGAAAAACAACATTTTGGATACTTACCATGTTATCAGAAATGAATTAAAGGTCCCCTATTATACTGTTTCTCATCAATATATTATATGTCTCAGTTGTTGTAGCAATTTATCATTAAGTCTAATTTAATCATAAGTATTACTGTAACTTAATTATCTGTTTATTTCCCACAGATTGAATTCACATCTAGCCTCCAATTGAATCTTACTTAGAACAAACCAAAGTCTGTCTCTACAACCATTGGTTTGTAATTAACATGTATGTAAAGTTTCAACCGTCTGGTCAACACTTCTTGTCATGTAAATGTGCTTGCTGAAGACCTTCCCCTTCCCTCCTTCTGTAGTGTAAAGTATTTGCATTTTCTTTGAATGTGGTCAGATCTTGTACTAACTTCTTGGTGCAAGACTCTGTCCTTTCAGCTGAAATAGATTAACTCTGTTAAATGCTTTTTGACTTTATTAATTAACACAACTTTGCTTTAAACTTCTATTGTTTGTTCGTGTCTTGCCAACCAGGTTGTTTCTGTTTTTAAAGTGGAACTTCCTCCACATCAGTTATATACAAACATGTCTCTGAAGTGTTTAGCTGAAATACCAAACAGATTATGTATTGCAGCATTACCCATAATCCCCTCTGTTTCAGCCCTGTTTCAAAAGTGCTGATTCTCTGTCTTTTACTTTAGATGAAAATAAGGAGCCACTCCCCACGCCCCTCTGAGAGATATTTGGTTGAAAAGAACAAAATTGAGCTCTAGGAGGAGATTCAGGTGATAAGGTGGGGTGGGGGTGGGGGGTGGGGTTTACCTTGGTTGGTGATTGGCTAATGGTTACACAAGCCAAAAAATCGTTATGACATCATAAAGTGGGCAACATCTGATCAGCTCATTTTCAGATTTTTTTTCCTGAAACTTTCAGAATCTCTTTGCGCAGAGGGGACACATGTTTATGTATAAAAGACATGGAAAAGTGGATTTTGCATAATAGGTGATCTTTAAACATGTTGCTGATAGATTCAGATCAAACACTATTACATGTTGTACTTTGGGTAAAGCTCAAATGCTCACTGTACCTGAGTGCATCTTCTAGTTTGGATATTTTCCTCTTAGCCTCTGCACTCTCTTTCTCTGCTTCAGTTTGGATTGCCAAAACCTGAGGGAGAGAGAGTAAATGCAAAAGAGAGAGAGAGAGAGAGAGAGAGAGAGAGAGAGAGAGAGAGAGAGAGAGGTGTAAGTGAGTGCAAAAGCAGACGCCATCAAACATCAATCGACAAAACTCTCCTGCATGTGACCTTGTGCATCTGGCCTCGTCTCTTCTCTCCATCACCCCATCAAAAGAACCATCTGACTATCTGCCTGCATAGAGGGCCTCTCACTGTGGATCTGTGGCAGCCATATGGACCCTTCTTATGTCCAGATACCGTTCCCTGGCCTCCTCCACATGTCTCATTTACTACTGCAGAGGAGTGGAAAAATAAATCTTTCCAGGGGCAAAAGGAAAAAGAACTGACTCCTCTTTCTTTTTGTTTACATCTACTGTCACCGTCCAGAGGGAAGAAAGTAGAAAAAAAAAAAGATATAGACTTGTTACAAGGACAGGATAAAAAAACAGACTGTATTTGAGGAAGACATCAAAAGCAAAACTTTTGACTTTCTTTCCGAGAAACTTAATTTAAATTCTCCCTGACCCTGAATGGAGTGCACAGAGGCCTGCTAAGTTCTTGCAGGTGTATCAGCCAGAGGGGCCCTGTCTCTGGGTATGCCAGCCTGCCACAAGCACACACATTATAACTCTGGCACTTTGAAGATGACCCAGGTGCAGCAGGTCTTTAAAACCCGACTTTCACCTATGAAGTCTGGCTTGGACCGGTCCAGCTCAGATCATTAACAATGGTCTCTTCACTCTATGGTTTACAGCTGCTCTGTGGCTTTGAAGAAAAGTCTCAAAAGTAAAAAGGCAATTACGTTAAGGCCCCGGCAAACTGACAGTACTATCTTCACACAGAAAAGTGGAGCTTGTGAAGGTCCTCTTTTGCCAAATGACTACAAGTTTATAAGGATTTGCTCATACTGCCTTTGCTTAGATAACTCTAATGCTAAATTATGCATTTTCCATCATCCTCTTTCTTCTCTGCCCAGTCCTTCATCTACCTGTTAATCACGGCTCTGATTTTACGAGACCAGACATAAGATCTAAAAGTAAGGGGAACCACAAAGGAACATGTGACACCGGGCTTTGATCTCCACTTGACCGTAATAACTTTGTCCAGGGCTGTTTTAATGCAACGACAAAAGCTATGGAGCTCAGTGGATGGGTTTCCCTGGAGAACACGCTACCTTTTTCTCACAGTTGATCTGCACTTCATCTTTTTCCCGCTGAAACTCCGTCTCTTGATCCTGAAAGAGAAGCAATAGTTGAAACGATGCTGTGTGGCAAAGGATAAACTGCATCACTTCACACAAAGGCAAGCCCTGTGTGACCCGAAGCATTGTCGTAGCTTGTACTGCTCGTGTGCAAAAGCAAATGCAAATTTATTTTTAGGCAGGTGCACATTAAAAACATTTGAACAAGCCTGCCAAAACCCAAATCCTACCCTGGCTTGTTGGAGTCTTCGGTGTTCACTGTCCAGGAGCTGCTGTTTGAGTAGAGCTACAGTGTTCTCAAAGTCGTCCATCAACTCAGAGGCCTGGACGACAGAAACAGAGAGGAAATTAGCAGTAAATGCAGGTGAATACAGAACAATTATGTGTACATTTAGCAGGCTTGTGGAGGTGTTTGGGTGAATGTGGACCTTGGCAGCAGACAGAGCATGTTCCTGATGCAAGTGGCGCATGTCAGTCTCATTTTTGGCTTGGAGCTTCTGTACAGTTAGCTCATGCTGCTCCCTCTGCTGCTCCTTCCCCTTCAGCAAAATCAAATTCCTGTGTTACAGTTAAAGAGCAGGACTATTAACAAGTACAAATACAAAAAATACACTTTACCACCCTGTTGCTTTAGTCTTATACGGCATATTTAAACGTTTTCTTGCCACTCTACAGGCATCTTGATAGTAACATGTTATTTGGTAAGCAGACATTTATTAATAATTTGTACATTTTCATGACCTAGTTTATAGACATAGTTTTGAATAGCATCCTCTTTTAAAGGTCACCTATTATGCAAAATCCACTTTGTCATTTTTTCCCAGTTTCCCCTCTGTGTAAAGAGATTCTGAAAGTTTCAGTAAAAAAGATTCACTCACTTTTTGTTCTGATCCATTTAAATAAAAACCTGTCTGAAAATGAGCTGATCAGATGTGGCCCACGTTGTGATGTCATAACGTTTTTTTGGCTTGTGTAACCATTAGCCAATCACCAACCAAGGTAACTGCCACCCTCCTTATCACCTGAATCCCCTCCTAGAGCACCATTGTGTTTTCTTTTCGAATCAGAATCTTTGAAACAGGGCTGAAACAGAGGGGTTTATGGGATGCTTGGGATCTGTTTGGTATTTGGAGCCAAACACTTCAGAGACATGTTTTGTATATATCTGAGACCTATAATATATAGATGAAAAACAGTATAATAGGACACCTTTAACCATTAGACATCTCTACTCCCTTCATCATTCATTTTTTCACAAACCGTCTGTTGGCCTCCTGCAGTTCGGCGCCCATGGATGCAATTTGAATCTCCAACTGGGCCTTCTCCTGTGTCACCCTCTGACGCAGCGCACTGCCCTTCCCCACCTCCACCGACTGCTGTTTCACCCGCAGCTCCAGCTCACGCACCGTTTGCTCCTGAACAACAAGCGTACACAGGAATCACTCACCCAAACAGCTTGAATCACTGAGGGCACTAGCCTGAGAAAATGTCATGGGTCAGAGGACTGCATGGCCCCAGAGTGAAGCCAAACAGAAATCGGCTGATAGGGAAGAATGTGGCCGTCCACCTCTGTGACTTCAGCCTTGATTGTTCAACATACTCATTTTATATATCCTTATTTGAAGTTCAAAGCTGTACTCCAGCTAACGTTGGACTTAAAATAGACCGTTCTGCACTGTTATTCTCCAAAGCTCTCAGCTCAGAGTCATCAAAAACAAAAACATCTTATCTATACAAACTGTTCCAAAGGTCGAAACCAGCAGAAAGCCTTTCTTTCGCAGGGAGCGATCTTATCAAGTGAAAATATTTCTTCCAGTCTACAAAGGCTTAACTGCAGACATTTTTGAGGTCAACTGTAGTGCCTTTTGAAAATATAGAGCTGCAACTCCAAGCTAATATTTCACCTGTCAATGTGCCTGTATATTCATCATATTAATACATTCAAACTATAATAGGATTAATCAACTGCTTCTGGCTTCTTCTGGTGCAGTGGAGAAATGTTTTGATTGGCAGGTCCCTGTGCTGTTTGTATCTCTACTCTTTGTAACTTAAAATATTCACAGTCAGGAATGAGCTTCAACGCAATTTAAAACTCGTAATGTACCAAACAAACTCAGTTTATCTTTGTGTTTTCAAACAGAAAACTGAGCAATCTTACTAATCCTACGTCTTCAAGCTGAAATATTATTGGCAAATGTAAAAAGCTTAATCAAAATGTAGATTTTCAATAAAGACAATGATCAAAGTGCAGCCGATGCAGGCAGCTTTTTCTGGCACCGATCTGATGAAAAGAAACGTCCCCTTCTTACATAGTGTCCCCCAGCTTGTGCACATGTGTGTGTGTGTGTGTTAGTGACAGTGTGGAATGCAGTGTGGGCCGGCGGATAAAGGCGATGACGGGACGCTGATTAAAGATGGAGCGTGCTAGTCAATCTAGCCGATGACAGGAGGGGAGAAGAGGGAGCCGTGTGTTTGAACAGAGGGCAGGAGCACCGCCCGGAGAAGCCGCTTGGACAGATTTGTGTCTTTGTGTTCGTAGCGTAGCGCGCTAAGAAAAGGAACAAGGGGCCTGTGTTGTGCTGGGACGCGTGCTGACACTTAGAGAGGTGCTTCTTCTCATCTCCTGCCAGAGAGGCTGCACCGGGCACACCTGGACACACTCAGAGGGAGCACATTACGTCCCATAATTAGGTGTTTCAGAAAGGGAATTACAAGGTGTGAAGAGCAGACTACACAAGCTACGTTATGAGTTCTGCTCCCCTCCAGAGATTAAGATGTGATAAAGTCTTTGAAGATGGGATAAAAACCTGTAATTTGTACCGAAAAAAATTCATACAGAGTGATGGATGACCTTTTTACAGTTTTTGTATCACAACTGAGGCCAGCAGATGGGAGACAGCCTGCATCAATCATGTCCTGCGGCCAGTCAGGCTGTGTGTGTGTGAATGCATGTTGTCAAACCCTTGTGTAGGAGGGAGAGCAGCTGGGGGAGGGTCTGACAGAAGAAAGGGAATCAGGTACACTGTGGACTTGTGGAACCGGTGTCAAACAAATACTGCAAGTTTGTTTACCCCTGCTTCACTAGGAATATTACTGTGGATGCACAGATAGGCTTTTCTTTAAGGCTCATACCCCACTAAGGCATTATGGACCTAAAAGGGCTATTTTGGATTGCTTGAAGTGGGGTTGTATGAGGTCGGGTTGGGCGATATGAAGAAAATCATATATCTCCATTTTAATTTTGTGAAGATGTTGGAAGGTTGATCATCGGTGCTTTCACACAATATTTAACCATTAGGAATGTGGATAAATAATCATTTGTATAAGGTTTTGCAAGTGAGATTGGGAAACAAGTAGAACAACTGGAAACAATATGGTAAGTTCAGGAAATAACATCTCTACACTGTTATGCAGCCTTAGTTTAAAACCAGGAAAGACATAAGTGTATGCTATATTTACAATATTTTCACAATTTACCAACTTTTTTGGCGGTGGCTGAACATAGGTTTTGCTGCCACCCCATCATTACACAGAACTATAGTAACTACAGCCTCCCAGTACATATCCGGACTGCTGAGTCTATTGAACTTTTTAAATCTCAGCTAAAACCCCACCTCTTTGCACTGGCTTTTAATACTAGTTGAACATTACACTTTTACATTTGTATGTGTTTTTATATGTTTCTAGTAATTGTGCTTTTTTTTATCATGTTTTTAATTATTATTGAATTATTGTACTCCCATTGTGTTATTTTATATTGTATTTATTGCCTGTACAGCACTTTGGTCAACTGAGGTTGTTTTAAATGTGCTATATAAATAAATAAATAAAGATTGATTGAGATTTAGGCGGGAATCCTATCTGCTTCACCAAACTGGGGCTAGGCCACCTACCATCTACTGTATAGGTAATACACTGACTCTGGATAAGTATGTCTATACACTAAAACAAATTAATTCCAATCTGGAACAAATGTTAAAGTAATGTCAAACACACTCATAGCAACAGAAGATAACATATCAGCAGTACAAAGAAAGGGATATTCCTACCAGTTGGTCTCTATCTCCAATATTACTCATTTGTCCATGGACTACAGTCAGAGTGTGTATGGAGCAATACCGAAGCAGATACCGGCTTGTCTCTCTTTTCAAACACCCACTCAATCACTTTGTCGGCTCTGCCCTGTGCATAGATAACGTCCAAAAATAACAACATCTGACATATTCGTAAGCACCATGAAACATCTTTGATCTGCGTTGGATAGAAATCCGACGCAGGTAACGCCTGGCAGATGGACATTCCTCATTTTGCTGTAATTAAACCAGATCCAGTACGCAGTTTTTGAATGAGCATGAATCATCAATCTGAGTTTGTCTTGGCCTGCATACTTTACTTTATGTGAACTTTTCACTTTGTGTCCGGGGTTTGAACTGAAGAACAGGAGTCGCAGTGGCTTAAAACAAATGGGCATACTGTGGAGCAGAGGTGTCAAACTCAAATACACAGTGGGCCAAAATAAAAAAAATGGGTACTAGTCGAGGGCCGGACTGGTTCAATGTTTATTGCAAAACTTATTGAAATGAACTTATTGCAAATATTAAAGTTGGAACTAACAAAGCTTAAATTATTGCCTATAGGGTTAGGGCTAGTTGCATTCATTTCTTATGGCTCTATCTGCAGCTTTTCCGGAGTCATTTCTTATGATTATATTTTTTCGCAGGCCAACAACAGCTTCAAAAAAACTATTTCCCTCAAAGAAAAAACCTGTTGTCGCAAGAGAAAACGTGCAGAAGGAAACATCCATGTAAACTCAGTGGGCTGGGCTGTGATGCTAGTTCAGATACTTGGCATCTCATCTTCAGTGCAAGTTCATCAACATTTGGGCTCAGGCTCTGAGCTGAGGAAACCCTCAGGATGGAGTGAAGGTGTGCGTGCAATATACCGGCGGGCCAGATCGAATAGTAATTAGAAATTATCCTGCGGGCCGAAATTAAATCCACCAAAGGCCTGATTTGGCCCCCGGGCCTTGAGTTTGACACATGTGCTGTAGAGTATGAAATGCACAAACCACAAGCTCAAAGCTACTGAAGCTGCTGGTCAACGTCGGGGAGAGAGTATTCTACGAGCACAAAATGTCTGTATTTTAGATAAGCTTGTATTCTGTTGAATATCTTAAAGGTTATATATAACAATCAAGTAAACAGAGCAAGACGGAACATTTCACAATAAAAGAACACAAGTTAATAATATTGAGTTCTAAAGTTTTTCAGCTTTGGGACACTATGAAACAAAGGTGCTGTAACCACTAACCTGAGTTCTCTTTGAACCTCCTTCACAAGGCACATGTGTGTCTGTGTGTAGGGCAGCCAAAACTCACAGCAGCTAATTTAAAATGACAGAAAGCCCTTTTGATTCTCTCTGGCCTTTTTCTGTCCTTAATTATTAGACGAGGGGCCTTACCACCGGCCCTGCACTGTCCAGCGTTTGATGCCTCTTAAATGTGGGCCTGCTGACAGATTAGGGCCAGAAGCAATATGTGTGTGTGTGTGTGTGTGTGTGTGTGTGTGTGTGTGTGTGTGTGTGTGTGTGTGTGTGTGTGTGTGTGTGTGTGTGTGTGTGTGTGTGTGTGTGTGTGTGTGTGTGTGCACAGTCAGATGTAATACCTTTTAAGACCTTTTTTAAGACCCTTTCCATACATTTTAAGACCTCATCGCCACTTTCAGTTTTAACCGGTTACATTGGCGACACACTTTACCTCACATTGACTATATACAGTATCGATTGTCCTTCCTCCTTATCTTCCAACCATTTGGACGCAAACTTGCATTCCCCCATAACGATGTTGTTTAACAACCGGCGTAAACGGGCCTTCGCGCGCTATCAAGCAGTGAGCGTGCGATGTCCTGTTCAGATGACGTCAAACCCAACGGGATGCCATAAATAAACTACCCAGAATCACACTACACACCTACGCAATGATTACATTCAGGCACACTGTAGAATACAACCTCTTTGGACAATTTATATACTTATTGAAAACAAGCTGCAAAATGCCGTTTAATACTTTTTAATAGCCTTAATTTTCGCTAAATTGATTCATCAACTTTTAATACTTTTAAAGACCCCGCGGACACCCTGGTGTGTGTGTGTGTGTGTGTGTGTGTGTGTGTGTGTGTGTGTGTGTGTGTGTGTGTGTGTGTGTGTGTGTGTGTGTGTGTGTGTGTGTGTGTGTGTGTGTGTGTGAGGTATGAGAATGCTAACAATACTATTTATGAAGCGGTGTGCTCCACTGGCCTCTGGTGTTGATGATCCCTTATTAATGTAATGCGCACGATCCCAATTAAAACCAAAGTCATTATATAAACCATCAAAGAAACTGTAGCTAAAGTAAAGACGACAGAGGAAAGATATCAGAGTCACTCCCACCCAGAGGTTACAGGAAGTCCTCTTCTTTTGAGCCATGGAGTTGCCATGGGTGACCGTGATATATGACAGATGTTGTATACACTTTCCTAAGAGCTAAACAAGGCAAGAGCTTCATGCAGAAATACACCTGTCCCATCACCCAGAATCCTGTTTGTTCCAGTGAAAGCTGGCGTAGGATATATATCATCTGCCCACATGTGTCTGAACGCTTGAATCTCCCGCTGCTTTTCAAGATGAATCTCCTAAAGCTGCTCTCATGATCATTCCCTTCAGAATAAAAAAACATGATCCTCAGGATGGAATAAACACAAGTATACCAATCCAGATTAAACCGTGTTACATGAGGTCACTTTGGGTAAACATGTTAACACTTGACACCATTTGGAATCAACTAGAACGTTTTTTGTATACATCAAACGGCTGTAAATAAAACAACTTGCTGACAGAACTCGGGTTTGTTGGCACGTCAACACGCCTGTTCTTGTACTCACGGTCGCCTGTGCCCTCGCGTTATACTCGGCCTCCATCTTAGCCAGCCGCAGGTTGGTGTCCTCCAGCAGCTCCTGGATGTTGTCAGTGTGTTTCTTCTGCAATTCAAACTTCTCCTGCTCCATCTGTGTCACAGCAGCATGCAGCTGGAAGGGCCCAGATTAAATGCACATCAGCCACAGATCTTTCTCCCTGGGATTACTTTGCGTTATTTATATTCATCATCTTCTCTTTCATAATTTCCCCTTTAAAAATTGTTTTCTTTGGGCATTGCTTATTCAAGGGGAATATACACCATTTATACGGCCAAGGAGTTTCTTTATTATTACATCTGAGACAAATTGCTGCTCGTCACATGCTCAGTCAACCTGAAGAGGTGAGTGGAAATTTCATTAGGATCTTATTGAGCTCTAACGGCTCCGTTAGCTCGAGCCATCAGGAGTGAAAACACAATTTACCCAGGGCAGAGAGCTTTAATTTTTCAGCACAAAAAAACAAACACACTTACTTAAGCACAGCATGAAAGAATAAAGATTTTTTTTCTAACAGTGCAGCAGAGCCTGACTGCTTCCAGCCAAGTCTGCTAGTCTCATGCTATCAAACGGTCTTCCTGTGGCTCAGGGCTGCTTACACGGGGTTGGGCTGCAGAATAGCCAAACCCTTCAACTTCTCCCTCGTACCTTCTTCTCCCACTCATTTTTCAGGGAGTCGCTGCTCTGATCCGACATGTTCTTCAGCTCAGCGATCTGCTTCTCCTTGCTCTCACAGATGACCTGGGATTCCCGCAGAACACTTTGAACTTTGGAAACACACACACACACACACACACACACACACACACACACACACACACACACACACACACACACACACACACACACACACACACACACACACACACACACACACACACACACACACACACACACACACACACACACACACACACACACACACACACACACACACACACACACACACACACACATTGATATCAAAGTCAATAAAGATATCGCTTATAGCAAACGGCCAGTAGCACTTCTCTTCTCCAAGTCTTTATGTTTTTTTTCAAATGCTTTTAGAGATACACGAGGAGGCGAAGAGTAAAAGAGGAATATATAATCAAGGTGGACATTGTGCAATTAAATTTAAGGTTGAGCAGCTGGAGAACGTCACTCTACACCGGTGCATTGAGCAGTGCATTGTATCTTTTCAGGCTTTTTACACTGAGTGTTCAGAGACACCAGTATAAACATCCTTCCAGTTAACCGTACACTCCTGCGACCCCTCACCTTTCTTCTCCAGTTTACGGATCATCTCCTCGGATTCCCTCTGCTTAGCCCGGTACATGCTCTTCGTCTCCTCAAGCTCACCATTCTTTCGGTCCAGGATCTAAAAAAGTGAAAGGAAGATTATTTTAACAGAAACTGGAGAATATTTTGCTTTTGTAATGCCGATTGTCTTTTTTCTTTGTACCAGTAGAGATTAAAGCTATACGCCAAAAATAAATATCAATTGACAGAAACCACTGCAAAATGATCAGTTTCTCTTGTTTTACTATTTAGGTATGTGTTTGAGTTAAATCAAAAAATATATATGTTATTCTATAAACTGCTGACAACGTTTCTCTGTGTCGGAATGTAACAGACACTAGAATGTAATGGCTGCCATAAATGTAGAGATTTAAAAAAACATTTTGAGTGGTCTCTTCATTTTTTCCCAGAGCTGCATATATCTTTTTTCAGGACATTATAAGAATGTTTGCTCGTGATCCATATTCCATTAAATTAAATAAGATTTCAATCATGAACAAAGACAAACAAAAATGAGCACAACCACCAAATGTAAATAACAGTATAGAGTGCCACAGTGACGCGTCCTCAAACCCGGAAGTAAGGTAGCATTTTACCACTTCCGGTTCCTTCCACAAAAACCAACGCAATTTCTCCATAGAATTTTGGAAAATAACTCAAAATAAGGTCTCTAGTTGACACAAACTAAAGAGACAGATCACGTTTTGTTCAACCGGATAATATCCACTTTTATCATTGAGATAGATAGATTTATGATCCGAAAAGTATAAAAGTAGGACGCGTCACTGTGGCACTCTGTAGGAAACTGCAGTAACTCTTAAGGGTACCTTTTAAGCGTGAGAAATTCAGACAACTAGTAGCCATCTGTAGCACTGTCTTTACATGAGGGGCTCATCTCTGTTGGTACATATTCATGCTGGTGATTTCCTGGCAATGATGTTACATTTTAACACCGATTATAGGTAGGCGTTACACACCAGAAATGCAGTGCTGTGCCAACAAGGCAAGAAAGAAGAAGTCTGCTAGCAAGAGACCTAACATGTAAAAGATGGAGGATTCAGAATTTAAAAAATAAATAAATACATTTGCTTATGTTTTGATGAAAGCTAGTTTGTTTGGCCTCAAGCAAATGAATAATGTTATTAAAAATACTGCGTTTAAACAGAAACCTTTGTTTGTTTACTAGAAATCCCCTCAGAGAACCTATACACCGAGTAGCAGATCTATTCAAAATACACTAATATCACAACTACATAATACTAAATGCAAACAATCAATGTTAAATGGTTATTTGCATCAGTAGTGTTTGTGAATACTGCAACAAACAGACCTTATTCTAAATCATTATGATTTAACAAAAGCAAAATGTATTTTGTAAATGTTATTTAAAAGGGAAATGGGATATTTTATGTACATAATTAACCGCATGACCTGATACGACCTCATTACCCACATGCCTATTGAGGCATCAGGCTAACGGAGGGAAATGCCATGCGAGTAAACCACCTGTGCTGAGGTGTGCTGGGTAACTGCATCTGCTCGCTGCTGCCATCTGTGAGCAATTAGTCAAATAAGGCCATGGAGAGTTGGAGCTGCAGTGTAAAAGGACAGGCTGGCACTCTCCATCAGGAGGAGGATGGTGTCTGGGCTCAACTTTATAATGTACATATACATATTTAGCATATTATGCAATTAGTCTGAGCGTGTGTCTACTGCCTGGTGTTTACAGGTTTTAAACAAATTCACGAGGGGACAGGAGTCCTTACTTGCATCTGCCGTAAGTAGGAAGTTGGATTCTTGTCTTTTCCCTGTCCCTACACATTCTTCTGACCTCATAACATTTTCCGCTGAGGTCAGGGAAAAATTGTTAGAATTAAAACAATTTTTTAAAACTTTTTTTACTTCAGTGTAAATCTTTTTTTCAGCATAATTACCCCTGTCAATGAGGTTATGTTTTTGGTTCAGTTTGTTTCACTTTTAGCGGGAAAACTACTAATGCACCAAGGACAAACCCATTACATTTTGGAGCGGATCGTAATCACATAGCTGAGACACAATAATTATCACATTCTCGTAATTGTATTACCCGTCACAGTTAACAAGACAAAATAAAAAAGACCGGTCCAACAACAGTCTCATGCTCAGATTTTCTGTCAGTGAGAGTATTTATTTGCTCGTCAAAAACCGTCCCACAGCCCATAACACTTTATCTCTCCAGCACTTTGTTTGTTATCCAGGTGCACTTAGCTGCTAAGCCAGTCATCCCCTCTGTGTGAATGGGATGGGGGGAGATGAAAGGAGGTTGGGGGGGGGGATGGAGCAAAGTTCACAGAACATTTAGGGATACCCAATTTTTTCCATTTCACCGGACCAGAGAGATTGTTGTCTTTTGAGGGGGCCAACCGAGCAAGGCAGTAACACAGTGTCAGTCCAGGGAGAGTGCACTATAAGGTGGGAAATGACAGCTTTTAGGGTGCTCATTTTAGGCTTTTATAAGACCCCCTAATGCAGAGGGGGATATCCAGTATGGCAGTTCATGACTTTAACTAATATCACCAGTGAATGGAGTGAACTGGAGCAAACACGAAATAATATTAGTGTACTCTGTTCATATAGAGAAACAGAAACACTAATGTACTCCCAATGGAAGTTCAAACAAGACATTTTTTTTTTCTGGTGTGGTATAGTGTCTCAGAGGTTATCAAATATCTTTACAACTAAACACAGTACTAATCCACAACCAATGACATACAAAACTCCGGCCTGTTCTTTCATTAGCCTCTTCACAATGACCGGTGGCATTTTAGTAGGGTATGAATTATTCATAAAGAGACTAATTAAAGCTAAACCCAGCTTGCCCACCTTCCATCAGCCTCGTCATAGTGCACCCCCGAATCACTCCCCTTTGAAGCCATTACAGAGAATACCGGGTGAAATACTGAGGAAATTAAATCGGACATAACAAGCAATCTGTATGTAATTAAAGAAAGGGAGGGAGAGCGAGCTAACTGTCAGCCTGTCTCCTGTCAAGCACAAAGAAGCAATGGGCATCTTAAAGAGGACCGAAAATTGGAGTGTTTTTTCCCCTTTTATTAAAAGCTTCTGTGGAAGTAAAGGAAAGTCATAGCGAGGACGTGACAGATCCCAGGTGCTTGATCTGAGGCAGATGATGGGCACCAAGTGTGAAACAAACCAGCTTCACCGCTATTTTCTTCGGCTGACAGAGAGCTTTGAAGAGGTGATTATTCGCGGTATGAGGAGGATGAGAAGAGGAGAGACTCGTTCCTTATTCTTTTCATGAGCCACCAAATGGAAATAAAAGTCAATGATGGGCATCGTAACGCAGGTTAACTAGAATTCATGAACACTCAAGTCAACAGATTTGCCTATCCAGTGTCCCCAGACGAAATTATAATATCATATATTTCTCAATATAATTGGTACTATGAGAGTTCTGCAAATAAATTAAAACCAATTAAAGTCTGGGCATGAATTTAAGAATGCATTATATTATAGGATCTTGGTTGTGTTGCGTAATAACACAGTTTAGTGAAATGCTAGGACATTGCGACTAACAAAAATCCTGAGTTAATGACATCAATGTGCCTTTTCTCATATGCTACAAACTGGAGCCAAATATTAAATTGTGTTTTTGAAATGCTGGTGCTGGCAGAGTATTCACTCGCTTTCAGTTTCAATTCTTACTTTCTCAACATCTGCATCGTGTCTCTGCTGCATCTTCAGTTTCTCCTCCTGGTGCTTGGACTCCAGAACTTTGATCTTCATCTCGGTCTGGAAACACATTCGAAAACAAAATGTCATGAACTGTATTGACCAAACTGTTTTTATTTCCGTATGTAAAATGAAGTTTGTAAGTTAAAAAAAAAAAACTGCATCTGCTTTTGGGATGAAAGATTATGTATTACTCAGCAACACAAGTAGCAAGTTTTGTTTAACGGGAGATAAACATTCAGTGTCCTAATCTTTTTTAGAGACATGCCTTATAAAAACATCTCAGAGTGACAGGATAGCAGAGATAACATGAATCTGGATGAAAGAAGATACGGTGCGTCCCGTCTTGCACCCGAGCGCAGCTGATGATGAAATACACCACATTAACATTTAAAAACATTTATCCGTTTGCAGAGCTTCAAAAATACTCTGTGAAACTGAGATCTACTCAACTGTGTGTGTGTGTGTGTGTGTGTGTGTGTGTGTGTGTGTGTGTGTGTGTGTGTGTGTGTGTGTGTGTGTGTGTGTGTGTGTGTGTGTGCGTGTGTGTGATAAAATATGCAGTCACTCTATAGTAAGCACAACAAAGTGAAAGCCTGTGTGTACTACTGCAGTTAATCATGGAGAGAGTGGCTGTTTTCATTTGAACACAGTGTTTTCAGAGGATCAAAAGTTCAGCGTTGTCATGTGCATGTTAGAACAGATCCCCTAAAGCTAGACGGCTTCACCATCTCAGTCAAATAAACCCTAATACCCTCTTCTTCTATGGTTTTTATTAAATATAATAAGCTTTTAGTCATTTGTGGAGAAGTCATTATCACACAATCTCTTTGCAATATATTCACAAATATATATAGGTCTTTGAAAGGCATTCACTTTGTCAGCAGAGACAATGATACTAAAAGACGCACTGGATTAGTGGAAGAGATCCTGTGAATATTATTACATTACTTTTAGCTGACGCTTTTATTCAAAGTGCATTCGACCAAGAAAATACAAACTTGAAGAAAACAGAATCATATAAGTACATCAGGTTTCATAGAGCCAAAACATTTCAAGTGCTACTCAACTGGCTTTAGATAAGCCAGCCCTTTGTTAGTATACAAGTGCTTTGATAGTTATTTTGTTGTTCGAAGTGGAGTCGAAAGAGATGAGTTTTTTTGTAATATCAGTGAGTTAAGAGTCTTTGATGGAGGACAGCAGCCCTGTGAGGCTGTTACACATCTTCTATTCCACTCAGAACCTTACTCCTAGTGGGGCAGAAAAGCAAACCTTTACCTGAGGGTGTTCCACAACAAAAAAAGTGTGTTTAATGTATGATACAAGGAGTTTATCCGTTGAGATGTTTGAGTGGTAGCTGTCATTCTCTGGACTATGGATGGTGCTAGAGTGACTGTAGCATATCAGTCTCTGACAGTGACAAAAATAAAATAGTCTTGGCTGAATATCTTTAACATAATCACAACACATCTTTAAAGAAATGGCTTTCATGTGTTGTTTACAATATGCATATGTTTAGTCCTGCTTATTTGACACAGCTATATTTCAAATTAAATGTATTTTATTGTTATCATGTGTTCCTTTTTATATCACATTTCCTTTCTAAAATATGATGTTTCTCTGCCTAGTTTCTAGTTTGTTTGTTTTTTTCCTATGACACACAAGATGTCTCGAGTCACAAACACGCAACACATGACAGAAATATGACTGGCCATTGGCTTTGATGTCACTACTCACGTTTAGTCACTGTCTGTGCTGGCGTGTTAATCAACCCTGGAGCGCAGAGACAATATTCTCCCCTTGAAAGTGAGGTTGTGTGTGTGAACATGTCAATGGTTAACAACATCCTGAGGCTAGATTTTGTTTGTTCTAGTCATCAAAACAATTAAGTAGAAAATCCCCACGACACAGTCTAACCACATTATACCTTCTGTTGGTAAAAATCAAAGGGAAGCAGATGTCCCGACTAAAAATATGATTCAATTAAAGTATGGTAAAGTGTGTACTTATTGATACAACACAATTCTCACGTTAACATCACACTGGTTGTTAGATACAAATATGTACATACGTACGTGTCGAAATGGTAGAATCTATAAAACCCAAATAGATTGGCTTTGTCAACATGTAAGTACTTCATTTTTGATGATCTTCACAAGTGTAAATAAATAAACTAAGACACATACAGTAAGGTTGCCTTCTAGATGTCTCTCCTTGTTATTGCACTTGAGCAACCTTTATACACTGAAGCCTTGACAAAGCTCCTTTAAATGTTCTCTCTTTGTTCTGTGTCTGTTTTCTTGATTTTCCACCATTTCTTGTGCAATTGAGGGGACCACAGGAGACCTGTCAGAGTAGAAAGGAAAATGCAAGAGAAGGAGAGAAGGAGAGAGATGGCAGTGATTGAAAAGCAGAACATTAAGTAGAGACCTGATTCTGCCGGCGCCCCAAAAAAACAAAAAAAGAACACATGTGGGGGTGTCACTTTCTCATCCTCTCTTCAAATGCTCTTTGGAGAAAGTTTGTCAAACTAGATCAGGGGCGTTTGAAACTTGTTTATAAAGTCGTCAGTGAAGGAAGGAGGAGGAGGAATGTCGTACACCTAAGGCGTCTGAGGTGCCTTCAATCAGCCCGACTGGATGGTACAGCTTTTTTACCGCTTCTGTTCTTCAGAGTTGTTGCGAGCGCTGTAAGATGCCATGTTTTTTTGACAATCCGCTCTTGAAAGGATAGGAGGGTGGGAGGGAAGAACTGAGGGGTAGTGGTGGTGGTGGCGGCGGCGGGGCCATATGAGCGAGGGAATGTGAGGAGAAGATGGAAACAGTTGCTTTCTCTGCTCTCAAAACCATCGCGGGGTTCATGGCCTTCTTCCTCAGAGGGATGTGTTCACAAATGGTCTGCTAACTGTTTGTGCTCCTCAAAGCAAGGTTGCGTTTGTGCATCTCCTTCGTCTTGCCTGCAACGTACAATGTCCTGGTGCGTCTTTCATCCTCAGTAAACACAGATGCTCAAGGATAGTCGGTATGCAGCGTTCGCTATCTCCTGAGGAGCAGCTAGATGTCATTTCCACACTGACAGGAAGTTTATTCACTGTCCAGATAGTAAGGTTGGCTAGAAACGTTGGCTCCCATCGAATGTGAAAATAATCACCCCCAACGATTTGGAGAAGGGGTAAGTAAACAGATTATTACCCGAAATTGCTGATATAAATACATCAAGTACGTAAGAATCAAATACAGAGGACAGAAATAGTAACTTTATCTTCTTCAGAACCCAGTTGGTCCCTTGTGATTCTCAGCCTGGAGCACTCTGAGGAACTGGTCCCCTTTAAACTACTAAGGCTCACTAGCTTTGCTCTTTTTTAGCTTTGAAAAGCGTTCAGATAAGAAAGGCTATGGCCCACTAAATCACAGGCTGAGCGCTCAAGCTCCATCCCAGAGGATTCTTAGATTAAAGAGACTGCATCATTATGGCAACGGGGAGCAAAGGGGTCTGATCCTTAGTCTTGGGCTTGTGACCATTAGAGTGCGACTGCTTGACACGAAGACATTCATCTAGTGTACTGCGCCTTCTGCCAACAATCCCTGAGGTCAGGTACCAAGAAGTTAGTTTAGAAAACAGTATGCAAAGGCGCAAATGCAAACTTTAAAAGAAAGATGGGCCGCCTTGATCAGTCAGTATCTCTTCCAGTAATAACAACTTGGGCCTACGGCTATGTATGACTCATCAGCCGCTGTTTAATTGATTTTCCAAATAAAGACTGGTGATGCTGAGAACTTCTAGGGTGTGCTTAAGGATTAGCAGGACTTATTGCTCATGCCAGACACTTTCCACAAGTCATTCATAAGCAAAAATACTGCAAGTGACTCAAAGCAATGTCTGCTTGCGGTGAAGTTTCTCAGCTGCCCCTCATTGTACCGTAGGAAAAAGCAGTCAGCATTCTTATCAATGCGGTCGTTAGCTTAGCAGGAGGATGAGTTTGGTGTGAAAGCCGAGATGTTTGTTGAGCTGCTGCCAGCTTAATGACATGTGGCATGTATAACGTTTTAAAACCTGGGTACATTTTCAACTAGGCTTTCGGGATTAAAGGGAAGTGATGTCACTGTGATTTTCTAGTCTGGGCCTAGACAGCCACGCAATGGTAGGGTTGGACATGGTTCTGCAGGAAAGCTTAACGCGGCTGTTGAGGATGATATGGTTAAGGGTGGTATTGGTGACTCAAGACACTTCTATAGAAAAATACTGTGCGTGGATGTGTGTGGTAACAGCTGTATCCTGTTGGGTTCAGAGTTCCTGAAATCCTCCTAACACTCTTGTAATTGCTTACGGTGACACACGACACATGATCACTCGGGGCATCTTAAATAATAAAAACTAAAAGAAAAGGGGCTTTACCGTCGCATGACATTAACCACAGACATGTTATGATTCCCCCTTTTTAGGGCAGATGGTAAAGGCAAAAGGGAATTCCCAGAACTTCACAATGAGAATGGAAGTGGAGATGCATTGCTCAATGTAATGTTCTGCATGTGGCTGATGGGAGTGTCCTTGGATGTGCAGGTCATTACCAAATAGACAGCTTGAAATGTTGACCCGATGATGGCTGTAGATGAAACGTTAGCCGTCACGACGGGGATTACAATTCTTCCAAAGGGAAAAATGCATGTGTTTAGCAAATATGTTATCAGACATTGCATTACAAAATACCAATGTCAATCTCCATGATGGAAAAGTCTGGGATCATAAAAAACATTCCCTGGCATCACTCGTAAGTTATTCAATGTGTTGTTTGGGACCAAACATCTGTCCAACATTGCCATAGATTTGATACAGGGGCTATTAGCACACACGTAAGAATCATCGGGAATAAAAACCTTAGCGTGGCAATATTACCTCTCATTTCCCAAAGGATTTGTTTGAGGAATTCCTGAACTGGGTCCCATATTGAGAGCATTCTGGGCTCAGCGGCACTGACAGACCAGTTTTCTATAGCCTCTCCCTAACAATGTTATTCTCTCATTCAAGAGCACCTACATATAAACTGGATCAAATGACCTTTTTTTTCTTTCCACGATTCACACTTCTGACATACAACTGGGGGACATAGTTTTAATTCTCAAATGTGAAAATACCATTCGGACAAAAATGTTATGAGCTACACACAGTTTACTGCAGGCTACCTACACTGATTTACCTTAGAAACCGGTAACTCTGTGTATAGTAAAGTAAGATTGATGTGGAGGACAAATATGGTCTTTCTGAAATGTGATACATTTATATTCCCACCACACACAGCCGTCTGAGTCAGGATCAAACAGCATGGTACGTTGCTTTAATGTTTTTCGTATTGGTGTTGCTACATTAAATATCAACCCACAGGTAGACAGACTGACTGACGTGTATGTGTGAGTGATGTGTGTCTCTACATGTAAATCACAAACACATCTCTGTTATGACAGAGAGGTCAATAAGCATGTTGTGCATTGCTTCATACCCTTTCCCTTTCTTTCTGTCCTTTCTCCCTCCATTCTCCACCCTCTCCGGGTGAAGCTAACTGACTTGAGCGTTTTTCCCTCAGCAGACATGAAAAGCTCACGGCTATTACAGCCAAGTCATGCTCAGTTTTATATTTAACAGTGCGGGTAAAGGCCTATGGTGGGGGGGCTGAGTGGTAGTTCAGGAGAGGTGGGGAGGAGCAGAGGGGACTTCAAAGCATGCTTTCAGAATGGGATTTTCAGCTTAAATCCACATAAGGAAAAAAGCTGTCATCACTGGGAGCCGGCATTATTTTTGTCTTCTAAGAGGAACCCTTGCCCCTGCCATTTCAACAATACAAACGATGTACAAAGAAGTATGTACATGGCTGTGGGGGCCATAAAGCAGTCAATGGAGCTATAACTTCTGTACACGTTCAACACTTGCTTCTATATAAATGCTCAGCGTACTGAATAGTGAGTAGCAAGGGTTTGGGCTTACTGGAAATGACAGTCTCAAAAATATCACGTACTGTAGCGTATACCTCCTTGCTCTGTGCATACTGTGGGCCCTGATCCTCGGCCAAGGTGCTGTTCCTTCCAAAGCTTGGCTTGGAAATCTACAGAGATAAAGAGCTAGATTAGGTGATGAGGAGATCAAAGACAGCACTTTCACCTACTCCACATTAAAAACAACCAAAAGACACCCTTTTGCAACTCACCGGAGACAAGGGACTGGGGTTCTCTCGCAAATAACGAGGGTTTTCAACCTGAAAGTAAATAGAAAAACGTTCAAATGACTTCCAGAATCTGAGCTCAGCCCCTTCGTTTGTTATAAACAATACTGGGAATACATCAAAAGCTCAGGGCTGTGGCTGCAGTCTTTTCCGTCAACTCTTGTCTGTTTAAAAAGACAGAGTGCGTCGGGGAACTTCAAGGCATGTTGTGTGTGGCCGGCTCTGTTTCCGCTCTCAGCCCCTCTTTGCTGTCGCAACGTGGACCTTTGTCAACACTCAGCGCCACGAATCTGTAAGCTATCCCCGGTCCGTTTACCTTCATATGGAGACAAATGTGTATACATCCATGCCAAACACTGACATGCCATGTCCTTTGATTATAATATGAAACACAAGACACACAAAAAGGAACTGCGCAACCACCTGAACGCAAACTGTGCAGCACTACATCAATAGGGCTCACTAACTGTGACACAAACATCTCTGTGTTGACAACCTGCTATTTTCCTTCCACTATTTGCATTTGTTTATGACCCCATTATTTTTCTTGTGAACTCACACCATCATTCAGTGTTTCTCTGTCATGCACTGAGGCTGTCTACAGGGGCTGCTAACTAGCGGCAAGATCACGGCCTTTCAAAGCAGTGGGGCTGACTTTAGAGATGACAAGCAGAGAGACGCCTGGTAAACAGTTCTGTTGCTAAGCTCTTTTCTTCAACGTGGGGATGGAGGAAGAGAACAAGGAGGAAGAGGAGAGTAGTGTGGGATCCATTCAGTCGTGTAAAAAAAAAAAAAGGATCAAATGTTGTTCAACCCACACAAAGCCAATGGAGAATGAATGGAAGATGAGAGAGCAGAGCCTAAAAGCTTGGGACTAAAATAGTTACAGCTAATGTACAAGGATAAAGTCACAATCTGTTGCTTCAGGGTGAGCCAGTGACAGGTGGAGTAGATGAAAGCAGCTATGCTTCCGACTTAGTCGTGATGCAGGTAAAAGCAGGTCGGACATTTTGTTAGCTGACATACAGTAAGCTCTCAACAAAAGGAGACATCAGGCTTAACTCCAATCAGATTTACTGTAATACATGCACAGAGAGAGACGTGCACAAGAACAGACGAGTCAAGATAGTGTGCACAGAGCAGCATCAATGTGCAGGTCATAATGTTTGATGAATTGCTATTTAATTTTGGCACTGGCAAAGAAAGAAATCCATATTTACCAAGTGATGAATCAATCAATATCCGTCTAAACTAGAGCCCAGGCTGAAAACTAGAATGGGATTTCTTTTTATACCCACAGACAGCCAGTCAGCACATTTGATTGAGCACGGCCCACAGGGCGACATGTAGACTAAATGCTGCGGTGTAATGTTGGCACAGTGCGATACTAAACTTGGATTTGGTGCACACGTATGCCTGCCTGTGTGCACACTCTTATTCTGCGTTCGCCTGTGTGCAGCTGGCACAGCGCTCTGTGTCATTGGAACCTGACGTGGATGGATGGACCACGCAGACCGGGAACATCACAAGGCCTGGCTCCGCAGCCAAATAAAAACACCCAGTGATTGATGGCTTTCTACTTTCTGACTAGCGGTCAACTGCCCATCAGAAAATGGACTAGCATTGAATTGTGTATGAAAGAACAGGTCAAGCTTTTACACAATTTGATTGGCATGCGTTTGTGTTCTTCACCGCAGATCAGTGTATGCTGCACCTAACTCTACTGTTACTCCCAATGGAGATTCAACTCATGAGCCACTGGAGAAAGAAGCAGATGGAGGTCCAGCTGACTCAGGTTTTGTGTCCCTTAAAGGAACTGCTATCAGAGTCTGATGCAATCTGTTGACTACTGTCCAGTATGGCCACCATGCTGAGAACACACATTATGTCATTCGAGGTGAAATGAACAAACCGATATGGACTGCTTCAGAACATCTAAAGCTAAAGATGTTCCAGATAGAGTGACGCTTGGCTGTGCGGACATTTTCCTCGGAACTTGGGGCTTTGAAGCAGTGCATCTATAACACTTCTGTAAACTTAAAGGGGGTTTGTGTGTGTTTGTGTGTGTTTGGGGAGGAACATCTGTTGATTTGAAAGATGCAGGCTTGGGGGAGCGTTGCCAAGCAATGCCTCTTATCAGCATCTCAACACAGACGAGTGCAGAGCCTCACGTCTGCTGATGGATACCTCAGATTACTCTGGTGTTGAGTAAAACAGGAACATGGAGAGAGTCGGGGGGAAAGGAAGATGTAAAAGGCTGAAGGTGAAATCGCGAGGCAGAGGGAAAGAAAGGATTTTTGAAGAGAGAGAAGCCGTTTTGAAAGCAGGAGAAAACATGGCTGTGTGTGAGTGATGCAGGGGAAAGGACTATGGAGACTCTGGGTCATGCTGGTGAGGAGATAGGGAAAAAATAAGGGAATAAGAAGACATGAGGGCAGAGTGCTTATCAAGCGCTGGACTGGTGCACTCCAGGATGATCAGATAAGAGAGACGCACAAATCTTCAAATGCTCAGTTTACTCAACGCTTCTTCACTGTCACGTCCTACAATCACATTAAAAGGAAGCGGTTTCAGGAAGGGATGGGCAATATATCGATATTATATACAGTGTTTCCCTTACCATTGTCTTGGAGGGGCCAACAGAGCCCCGCACCCCCCCTGAAATTCAAGGTGTTTAAAAAAAAAAGAAATTATAATTTTCTTTATAATCTTTTTTTAAAAATATATATATATACATACATAGCACCAAATTGCAACTAATCTATATCTACTGTCACTTTTCACATTGAACATGTGCTCTTTTATTAAATAAACTATACGCTTTCATTTTACGTTGTGAGCTGGAGTGTTTTTGACCCTAAGAAACACTGATGCATTAATCAATAACAATAATCCACAGCTCCCTCTCTCTGCTCCAGAGGATTTAAAAAAAAATATATATCCCAATGCCAATGGACATTGTTGAAAGCGTTGAACAGCCTTTGTCGGACAATGTGGAAGCAATCAATCAGCGTCATTGCCCTATTGATTTAAATGTGTTTGAGCTCGGGTGATCAGATTCACCGTCACTGTGCGTGAGCTACAGCTTAAAGACAACTGCATGTACCCAAGCAGCTGAAGGCATGCCCCTGGACTCACCCCCAGGTTCCAGCTGTTGAGACGAGCCTCCAGGTCGCTGTCATCGGGAGACGTGTCTGCCTTCAGCCCCACATCCACCTGTGGAGGGGGGAAAAGTGAGAGTGCGTAAACAGCAGAAAACACAATGGAAATGAAGTGTTTTAAATGAGAGGAGGGAATTAAAACCATTTCTTTGACTGGCGGTTTAGCCTAAGGAAGGGAGTAACACAGGGGTTATCATTTTGACATTATTCCTCTCTTGGCAACAATAAAAAGGTTCTTTAAAAGCTTATAGATATACAGTACACCCACACGTGTTCTCCGCCCACACTAAGAGCTTTTCACTCCCTCGTTATCTCCATCCCTCCACCCTTTGCTCCCTCACTCTCTCACATACAGCACTCCAGATGTTTGGCAGCTCCACATCATCATTTCCGTCACGCTGTAAATTCCACGAGAGGGGCATATGCAGCTAAACTGTCCGTCATCCGTACGTTTCCCCAGCCTTTTGTTACGACGGGCCTCCGGATTTGTTCTATACAGTATAATTTGAAAGCTTCCAGGGGTTTCTGTTGATTCAAGATCAGTTTACTCAAGTCAAGGTTGGGCAGCGAGGTAGACATGGGGGGAAATATCTTATAAAGTTGAGGCAGCGATAGGGTAAGGAGAGATGTTGTTGGATTTGATTAGGATCTTGTGGAGTGTGGACCTTGGGTGTACCTCAGCGGAACTGCACTGACAGAGAAATGGCTGAATGAAAAGGATTAAATGCCCCTTCGGATTAAAAAGGCATTAAGGTCCCAGAGCCTCACCCTCAAACAAACACAGTAAATGTTTCATATCGATATCTAGGAATGCTGAGTATGTGGGTCACCGGCTGTTCAAAGTAGCGTGTCACAGTCTCTGTATCGCACCAGGAATTCAACACTGTTAAGTATAAATGGGCTCCAATGGTTTTTGCCAGATGTACTCACTGGTAGCAGTTGTGACATTGAACTGTTTGATGGCTTTTACTTTCGACACGTAGAGTGGACTCATTATGGTTTGATGACACATTAAAGGCCATGAAAAAATATTTCTCAATCAGTTTCTTACAATTTGCAGGTTTCATCTACTTACATTTTTAACTTAAATACACTTATTTTGCCAGATCCTCGCTTAAACTAAAGCAGTCTAACACAACAGCACCATCTGCAATCCTGCCTTCATGAAGAGTCAGTTTTAATTGAGTAAAAAAAACAAGAACCACTTGTTGAGTTCATGTAGGCCTTCACCAGCACTTACGTATGATCCTGCTTGAAGTGAATATATCTGCACTTTCCTTGTTGTTCGGAGTTTGATTCTTTATGCTTTTCGCACTTATAAGTGCCTTTGGATAAAAGCATCAGCTAAATGTTATGTAAAAGAAAAGAAATCCCCAAATATTTGAAGGATGCAGTTGAATTAGTAGAAGGCTGTTGAATCGTGTTCTGTTACGATGAGAGTTATCCAGATTTGTGTCCAACCTACTTATACGAACATTGTAAATACAAACTAAGGGAAACAACTCTCAGTGTAACTCAGAGGGAAGTTTCAGTAGGGCGCATCAAAAATCTGTTTGACTGCCAAATGTATTGTGATCACAACCATTAGCTCCATTTCTGTTGCTTGAACCAGCAACTTATAACTTCAGGGAATTTCCTCCAGCTTCATGGGGATATGAGTTTAGGAATTTCCAAATTGGTCCACATTAAAGAAGAAAGCAAATCATCGCAGCTACTATTTGTATTGGCACCAGCGGGTTCGCAGTAATATTTCAATGTGTCATCTAATGGCAGGGAAGTCCAGAGGTGTGTCTGAACCACGGTGATGTGCTGCTCACCCTGCGGGCATCGTGTCTGGGAGACTGTTTGAGTGGACTGGAAGACAAAGGTCGTGGTGGGTTCTGTTCCTCGTACAGCCTTCTTCTGGAAGAGAGAGAGAAATAGGAAGAACAACTGTAAGAGGCTAACCTACAGCATAGTGTGTGTTTGTGTCTGTGGAGTCTGTTTTGGTCCCTATGTTTGCATATGAATGTGCTTGCATCGGCAGCCTGCCTCGCTATTTACACAGATCAACATCTGGCAGTGGTTGCATGGTTTGTGGTCTGCATTTCATCCCATCCGCACAATAAACGTCTCTGCTATACATCACTTTGTTTCCACGGACAGCCCGCGGGGCACCAGTGTTTGGCTGGTCCAATCCTTTTATAAATGGTACACCTCAATCATTGTCTCTCATCATGTCCATCACGGTGTTAAGAAGATTAACAAGGAAACAGCTTTTATTCATTGGCACACAAACACATCCCCTTCTCACTGGCTCTCCCTCTCCCCCCCCCACACACACATAACTGAGCCTACTAGTATCTCATTAAGCACAGGCGCATGAGGCACTAATGGCCTGTTAATGCTAATTGAATGAAGATGTGAAAGGAGACGGGAAGATGTAGGACAATAATGAATGGGGAAAAAAATGTCTGTCATCTAATAGAGACATCACATTGCGTTCTAGAGGGCACTGTTTCGCACTCAATGTGCAGCCTATGGGCGCTCTTTTTCTCCCATGTAATCTATTTAAGTATTCCTGGCATTGAGCATTTGAACCTCATTTGTCACAGAAGGTGTTATCTCGTGGAGGAGAGCACCATCGCTGTGAGCTTTCTGGAAAGACTGCTGAATATAGAACACGAGGGATATCTGTGGGGGCACCTTTGTCATTTGTACCTCAAATCCTCCAACCCATGGAATATGCATACAACACACAATGTCATATTACTACTAGACACTGTTTGTTGAGGAAATAAAGTTAATGTTTTCCCAGTTGATATAGGTATACTAACTTGAAGCTATTCCACAGCACAGACTTTAGGTCACTTATTATTCAAAATCAACTTTTTCACGTCTTTAATTGTTTAATACATAAATGTGTGTCCCCTTTTTGTGGGGATTCGGAAGGTTTCAGGAAAAGGATTATTCCTCTTTTTGTCCTGATGGATATATATAAAAACCTGTCTGAAAATGAGCTGAATAGATTTGGTGACTTTGTGATGTCACAACAGTTCTATGGGTTGTGTAACCATTAGCCAACAAACATAATATCATAAGATTTGTTCTAATCTAAATGACAGATCCTGATCAAACTAAACTGTACTTATCTGAACAGTATCTCTGTCACATAATAACGTTTTACTGTAAGTGAACTCACAAAATTGGATTTTGTTAAACAGGGTTACGGTAAACAGGATTCAAATGTAAAAATAATAATATGCCTCTGAATATGTACTGTTTATGTCCTCATGTGGCAACTCCATGTTCATTGGCACACAGTATGTAAAGTTTTAAAAATAATATTTCATAAATTGCGTATAGATTGCTACAAATGAAATGACATTGCTAGGCAACAGCTGTCTACTTCCTGTCAGCGGATGTCATTCAGTTGCACTGCAACATGAAATAAGCTGGGACACATTTAGAATGTCTATATCTATGAAATGCTCTATACTAAATGGTCTATACACTGACCTTATACTTATATACACATAATACATCTAGGACAGATTTCCTTGAATGTAATCTGAAAATGATCACTGGAAAAGAGCGATACAATGCTTTTGCAATAATACTGTTAAGGGTTGAATAATGAATCACTTATTATAATGAATTATGATCAAAACTTTCAAAAAACACCACACACACACACACACACACACACACACACACACACACACACACACACACACACACACACACACACACACACACACACACACACACACACACACACACACACACACACACACACACACACACACACACACACACACACACACACACACACACACACACACACACACACACACACACACACACACACACACACACACACACACACACCTTGGATAAGGGGGCCAAGCTTTGCAATCTTGGGCCTCTAAGTCAACAGGTGGATGAGGATAATTGAATCAGATGTGTCTGGAGTCTGAGGCCCGGAGATCAAAGCAGTGGCAAGTCAGGCCAGAGCTACACACACACACACATGCAGAGGCGCACACACACTCAGAAGAAAATGAGAACACCATGTAGAGCCTCAAAAGCTGCAGCTCGGCTGATTAAAGCAGCCTGACATCCATACCCCCGCCTGACCTCCAGGTGCAGAGCCAGTGGGCCTGGGTCTCAGCCTCGGGCACCCTCAGGAAGGCAGTCTGACCTTGGGGGACAAACATCTCTGCCCCTGCACCTAAAGCCACCTGGAGGCAAGATCAGTGGAGACCGTTTGGCCTGTGAGCGAGACACGCGAGGCGTTTTTACCGGAATCAATGGCTGACTGTTGTAAAAAGCATAGACAATGTTATTGTCGCACTCAAAAAAAAGAAAGGGAGGGAGAGAGGAAAGGGGGGTTAAAAGATTTCATATGTGGACAAAAAGCACACACATGGAGGACAGAAGTCAGAGACAAGAGGAAAACAAGGAAAGAGAGAAAGCCTTAAAGAGGCTGCTAACAATGAAGGAGGGTAATATAAATAGATAAGGCCAGAATTAAACTTTAGCAGTGAACCTGAGACGAGAAGTGCTAATCAGAAACATGTCAAAACCCCAACCACTGTTATCGTTATCACAATCTGTCCCTTTTGGCATCAGAAGATGGAGAGTACGTGTCACCAAAGCTGTTTCCTATCATCTGTTCTCGACACCCGCTGACTGCTCGAGCTTCACAACAGCATTCCTCTGCCCGAATAGCTGCCATAGACAAAGCAGTGGCTCTATCTTGTGGCTAAATAAGGAACAGCACAACAACACTGGAATGCATGGTGGAATTCGCTCGGGGCATTTCAGCCTAATAAGGATAGATGATGTTTAAACAACACGCACACATAACAACACATTCACTCCTGATTGAAATAGAAATAATAACTCAAAACATCTTTAAATCCACCCATCTTTTCCTGGTTATCTGGAAACTTGAATTGGACCATTACACAAGCTAAAATAAGCCCTGTCCATCACCTGACTAATGGCGAGAGAGACAGAGATCAAACGCTGCCACATCATAGGGAGTCAGACTTATCTAAATGAGACAGACACATAAAAGGACTCTTGGCCCGGCTAATTTTCTTCATCAGGACGTTAGCCTGTGATCTGAGCGTCTTTCATGGTTTGATCCGAATCACTCTGCTGCGCTTAAAACCTCTCTATCCTCACCCTATAAAGCACAGGGGAGGAAGGGAAGTACCATGTTTCAAATTGAAAGACTCTTTTGGTTGAAAAAAAAAAAAAAAGGTCAGTAATAATGTCACAACTATCTCACTGCTAGAAACCTATTATTTATGAAACTATAAAATAAAAAGCATAATCATGTTTATTTAACACTCAAGTGTGTTAAGCATGCTGCCGTTTTGAATGTAGTCACTTTTAATGGAAGGAAGTGAAAAAATTGATTTTGAATTTGTTCTGGGACACAGGCTAGATAATGTGAGTTAAAAAGTGTGAGAAATATTTAAACACTAGTTCTAATGATGAGTTTCTAAGAATCAAATATTCTATAACCGCCGAGAGTACGAATTTGAATTTCATTTGGCAGCAGACGGCATGTTCTCTTTTATTACACAGTGCCCTGGTGGATATTAAGCTCTCTTTACATTTACAGCGCTCTCTTTTTAATATGCTAATGAGCATTTCAAGCCACTGGGCTCCGGTTTGCCTTTCCCTGTTAATTAGAATGAAAAACCCTGAGCCATTACTAACATCACTTTGTCAAGCGCCTGCACCGCCTGCAGTCAGAGGAAATATCCCTGAGCCAACTAGGATGATTTAGGGAAGAATGTTAAAAAGGGTTCAAATGTGTGTGTGTGTGTGTGTGCACGATTATATGCGTTTTTTTATATTCATTCGTGCATGTGTGCCTGAGTAGCACTTTGAGTCAAGTGTTTTTTAAATGAAGCAGTACATTTTTTAATCCAAAAATACTATTTAGCAGCTCATACAAGAATAGAAACAAGATAATGAGCTATCCTTATTCTCCGTGTTCCCCTCTCCTCTGTGGGGGTTTCACCTCAGGTTCAACAACTAGGACACTTTAAAGAAGAAAATAACAGAGATATGGAAAGAGAATACAAGCGGTTCTCACCCTCTCATGCTGTTTTGACATGGATTACTATGAAAAGTCAGAATGGACAGTTGAAGCAGACTGATGCAAGAACTAGGCAACGTCTTCGGCTTTTCAGATAGTGCTGCAGAGCAAATACGATCAGTCACGTAAGCTGTGTGTATTCAGCTTCAAAGTCGAGCTCAATTTCCGTATAAAACAACATTGAGTACCGTACTTAGATAAATATGATATGTGTCATATGTAGCATCTTTTATATCTGTTCAAAGTGTGAAGTGCTGTTAAGTCACCAGCTGAAGAGCTATTTTAAATACACTTTAGTTGTGCAGGAACTACAAACCGTACTGGAATGGGGACGTTTTAAATGTGCCAGGACCTCTCACTGCAATTGTGATAAATTCCACTTAAGAAACTAATATTGCTGATAACTGATTGAAGTGATGAGATGATATAATGGACCCATTCTTTGGAGCCAACTGTCGCTCTGCTTCTCACCGTTAGAAGGGACTCCAGACTGCAATCTGCTTCACTAATGAATTGAAGAATTACATGAATCACCTAATAAAAGGTTACTTCTACCTGTAGGCTGTACTGTCATCCAACTGGCATGTGTGCTACCGACAGCTAGGGCTGCTCGATTATGGCAAAAAAAAATAAAAAAATTTGGTCAATAATTGATATCACGATTATTAAATACGATTATTCATTGACTTTGAAAACATCCATTTATTGAACTTTAAAACAAATACAAATAATAATTTGAACAGTATCTTTTTAACTGTTGATTACCCTGAACGTATAATTCAACTGAAAAACCAATACAAAAATAAATTAAATAAATGATACATTTATATTATCATTTAAATAAATAATATCAAAATAATAAATACCAATAAAGAAGATCAACAAATATTTTGGAGCGCACTTCCACAAGCTGCTAAACATATATTAATATGATAAATAAAAATAAATTAGACCAAAATAAATTAGATTAAATATGTTGCAGCGCACTGTCACAACCTAGCAAAGCAAAATAATCGTTTTTTTCCCGATTATGTTGTTTTCGTAATTGTGGCAGGCCAAAATAGTAATTGCGATTAAAATACGATTAATTGCACAGCCCTACCGACGGAAGCCTATTTGTATTACTCTACTCAATCAAATTGAAAGAAGGTTGTTATGATCCAGAAACATAACGTAGATGTTGCACCATCTGTTTTAAAAGGATGATTGGCTTTCATGGATGTGTTGAAACAAATACCAATTGGTTGGTACCAAACAGGTGACAAGTACGCATCTTTGGTCCACACATCCTTTCAGTTTACAATTCCATACGATGAATGATGAGTTTCAAAAGAGGCACGATATTTGTTAAAGGCTCAATATGTGTTCAAATACAATTCAGTATTGTGGCACTGCAGAGATATCCTGGCATTCCAATAGTACTCTACAGGCTTAACAAAACATATATGTTTGGTCATCTGCAAATCACACAATGATCCTTTTACATTTATTTTTCAATGATGAGAAAATAATCATGCAAAGATGACGAATCCCTCCCATACTTAAATTCCAATATCTGTCAAAATAATTTCAATTAGTGATTTTTTTCCCAATGGGGCAGCCCTAGTGGAACAGTACCTGTGACGAGCTGTGATGGTTGTGGAGCTGGTTCTGTCCTTCAGCAGACTGGAAGCCAAAGAGTCATCAGTGTGGCCTCCAAGCTCTCCTGTCAACCAATCAGGCAGCTCCGCTCTGCTGTGACCGCGCAGAGGTTCATCAAAGTAGATCGACTTGGATGCAAATGAAAAGACATCAGATGAAAACTAGGTTAAATAAGTCAATAAATATTTGCAATCTGTTGCAATTTTATTCAATGAGTTGCAAACTGCATGAGATGTAAGCAGATTAAATGAAACCATTGAAAATACAAGCTTTTTGAAGTTCAATATTTTCAATGAAGAATAAGCTCAACTTTATGTTTTATTTAGCACCTTTCATTCAAACATGCTGCCAAAAGTGCTTCATAAAACAAGGAAAAACAAATAAACGACATACTTATTACATACTACATACCTATAATTTCTTATGATGTCTATTCTAGAATGGGAGCAACAGTAATTTAGGGATCATTAAGGTTCCTGATAATGGTTGTGAAATGAGATTCTAATTAAGCCAGTTTAAAATCACTCCCAAGAATGTGATCTTTGATTTCATCCCAAACATTGGGTGCCATTTTTGTCTTGCTGCCTTTTCTTCGTTAAGATCAGAAAGACAGGCAATGTGGACATGGAGTGAGTCTTACTACAGCAGCCGAGCTGACGGCAATACAGCAATTATTTTTGTTTCAATGATGCAGTAACTCTTACCATGTAGGTAGGGAGTGTCTTGAGGCTGCCAGGCTCTGGTTTGCAGGTGAAAGGCCGATCCAGGGCCCCTCTTTTGAGCATTTGAAGGAGCAAACGGGCATGCATGTTGCGGTTCTTACGACCGGTCAAACCTGAACCACAGCTGGCCGGGTCACACAGCTTCTTTATCCATGTGACACATCGCTGCCGCTCTGTGGTCAATGAGAGAGAAAGAGGGACAGAGGCAACAATGACACAGGTAAGTAAATACATAAATATCTGTTAGATATTCAACTTCTTCCTGGGAATTGTCTTATGACATACATTTGCTTAGAAAAGTACAAAAAAGAGCCAATCATTAAGTTTGCATTATCAGCAGAGGTGGAAGAGGTACTTAGATCCTCTACTTAAATAAAATTAGAACAACCAACATGTTGGAATACTCTGTTAAGTAAAAGTTGTGCAATCAAAATGTTACTCAAGAAAAGTCATAAAGTATTAGCATCAAAATATACTTAAAGTACCAAAAGTAAAAGTATTAATTATGCAGATCGGCCCATTTCAGAATAATGTTAATGTTATGATTTGATTATAATTATTCATGCATTCATGATTAGAGGGTTATTAAAGATGGTAAAGATACACCTAATTGTAACACAATTTTGAAAAGTTACATTTGCAAAGTTACTAAAGGTATTAAATAAATGAAAGGTACAAAATGTACCTTTGAATTGTAGTGGGGTAGAAGTACAAACTAGCAACACAGACATTCTCAAGTAAAGTGCAGGTCTCCACGAAATTGTACTTCAGTACAGTACTTGACTAAATCTTCTTAGTTACTTTACACCACTGATCATCAGTGTTGTTTACACTTTGTGTAGTGAAGTGAAAAGAGATGAAATGTAATCTCACCTGTCTTGCTGGGGTGTTTAAGGACATATGGCTTCATGTCAAGCAGAAAATGGTCAAACTCAGTATCCAGCCATTCCCATGAGTCCTCATATTTGCTCATGGTGTCCTGAGGAGGAAATATGTAAACAAGAGTTAATACAAGTAACTCAACAATACGTTACTAACTTAGGTAGCGATGCATTTGTTAGCTAGCTACATGGGATTGTTAGCAGCAAAACAGAGTGGAGATATAGCTAGTTAAAAGACGGGTATGTTAACATCTTGTCCCTTAATTATAGCACAAGGCAACATGACAACCACTTAATCACTAGTGTTGACAAACTAGCTAACGTTAACACATCTTAGTTATTGAGGCAGTGATGCATTAGCAAACAGGCTAAAGCAAAGCCGTAAACCGCTTGTGTGGTGAGGTTTTGTCCAACCTCTGGGAACGGATACACGAAACGCTAAGGATGGCACATTGTTTATGATAATGTTTAGTAAGGAGTAAAAAACGACTTACTTTTAACACTGATTTAGCCGCTCAAAATGGTTCAAAAACGTTAGCGTCCTCACTTTACGCCACATCCGGTTTCCGTGGAGACACAGCGTCTCCTTGTTACCATAGAAACTGCACCACTTTTTAATTTGACTTTCCCCATGTGTGTCCTGTTGAAGCTAGTTTTTTTTTACTGTTATTTATTTCTTGAAATGACTGTAGTTTTACGGCAAATTAGACGACACTATGCTATTCCTGCCAAACACATTAAGCTTTTTGATTTGCCCGTTTAAACAAAAAAAGACTCAACTCTCAGCCCCTGCAACATTAAATCCATACAGATGAATAGTTATAGTTGCTTCTCTGAGTCTGTTGTCCATCTGATACCTGAGATGAGTCTTCAGCATGTTCAAAACACGCAATGCCGTTTAGGTCCACAAGATGGCGCCCATCAGCCTTCAGTTTGTGGGATGGTCAGCAACGGATGGATGAAATTGACGACTTGGTTTAATTGTCACTGAAATATATAAAGCCTACATATAGCATTTTTTGTATGACACCTCATAAAATATACCAATCTATTAAACAACTTACTGAACCCTCATGTGTTTAGGTGCAACAAACTTGATACACTCTTGTGGTTAATTGTGCTTTGTAATTGAAGGGGAATGTTCCCACAGCACGTGAAGGCAGACTTCACCGACGTCACTTTGAATGAAAAATAAGCGCTCAGCTGTGGAGCAGTCAGAGGGAGGCGTGCGGTCTGTCAGCCTGCACACACACCAGAGCTGTGTCGAGACAAGGACTCCACAGAAATCGGTCGGGTAAACAAGTTGTGGTTGTGCAGTTTTTGTTTTGCTTGACCCCCATTATGGCTGACCATCTTCTACATTACAATGACTCGGCTAGTGTTGGGAACCGATTCGCCCGCAAAGGTGCTTTGCGGCAGAAAAACGTGTATGAAGTGAAAAACCACAAATTTACTGCGAGGTTTTTCAAGCAGCCGACGTTCTGCAGCCATTGTAAAGACTTCATATGGTAAGCATCCATAAAACACTGTCTTGCCATGTTTAACTATTAGGAATGCTTTGAGATTCTTTAAGTTTAATGGTAACAACCTTCATGTTATTCGAGTATGCAGAAAACTGAAAGTTCTTTTTTTGAAGGCTGTAGACAGATTACAATTAGTTTCAAATTACTGACCAGTTGAAATGGAATTTGTTGCTGAACAATGCCCATCTAATATTACTTTTTGATTTGCAGGGGATTTGGAAAACAAGGATTTCAATGCCAAGGTAAACCACTTGCATGTGTATTTTGGTACATTTGTTACCAGCAGATTCAGATACCAGTGAAGCAGGATGTCACAATTTGGCTTTTTAACCAAACAGTATCCCTGAACATATCAGAAAAGTTGAGGGTGCTCGATAAACAGTTGTCGTCTTGTTTAATACATTTTCTTTTTAAATATACACTCTCGATTTAGCCATCTGATAGGGTGTCAAGGGATTTCAAGAGGGAAAACTGGAAGATGCTTATCAAATCAGACATGAAAATAGAGCCCACACAGCAAGAAATGTAAAGTTTCAAAAGTTGTATTTTGTTTCTTTGGGAGGACATCACATTCTGCAAGCAAGAAAGCAGGTGTTAATATTTGAAAGACAGTCATCTTTGAAATGTCAAGGTCTCAAACATTTACCTGCAACTTCCAATTCAAAAATCCATGTTGGTTACCATTTGGTCCTGAAAGGCAAACGTTAGTTATCAGGCATTGGTTTAAACAGGCATTTAGGAGAATGAAGTTTGAAGCTGTGCACATACCTTGGAGAGTACCTGGTGTTGGATTGTTGATACTTTGCTCGCTGGTAGCTGTTTCTGGACTGGCTTATATAGCTTTGAGCAAATGGTTCACTCACTCTCTGGGGAGCAAATGCTATTCTGGGGCTAAAAACTGGTTTTGGCAACTTTCCATAATTTAGCTTTGCCTGTTGGGCTATTTCATTGGTTGGGTTATTGGGGAATGAGGGCCCTTTTGGTGGTGGAGCAGATCCTGTTGAAGTCCCCTGGCCCGCGGCTAGACCATACCCTCCTTCAGTATTGGACGTGTCAATATTCTCAGATAGATATTGAAAGACGTCTTCAAAAAACAGATGAGGGGTGTTCATTGAGCCACTTTCACGGGAGCCAAGGTTGATGTTAGCCAAACTAGAACCATTGCTTGCTGGCTTAGGCTGCCACGACTCAACGCTTGGAATCTTTACAACATTGGATGTGGAAGATGGTGCAGGCTCAAAGGCGGCTTCACGAGTAAACTCAACAGCTGGATAAGCAGGAATACCATTTGGAGAAGGACTTTGCTGAGAATTTGCAGGAGCAGTCAGAGGGTAGTTGGAGCTTAAAGGAAATTGAAGTGGGTTTTCAAGGTTTTCCTGGCCCCAGTCTGTTGAGCCGCCATTAATAAGCCCCTCTACCGCAGGAGCACGTTGTGCGTTTAGTCGAGGTGTGGCTGAACCAGAACCAGGTTGTTGGTAACTTGGGTTCTTGGGGAATGAGGGCCCTTTTGGTGGTGGAGCAGATCCTGTTGAAGTCCCCTGGCCCGCTGCTTGACCATACCCTCCTGCAGTATTGGAAGTATCAATATTCTCAGATGGATATTGAAAAACGTCGTCAAAAACAAGATGAGGGGTGTTCCTTGAGCCACTTTCACGGGAGCCAAGGTTGATGTTCTGGTTAGCCAAACTAGGACCACTGCTTGCTGGCTTAGGCTGCCACGACTCAACGCTTGGAATCTTTACAACATTGGATTTGGAAGATGGTGCAGGCTTAAAGGCGGCTTCACGAGTAAACTCAACAGCTGGTGAAGCAGGAATACCATTTGTAGAAGGACTTTGCTGAGAATTTGCAGGAGCAGTCAGAGGGTAGTTGGAGCTTAAAGGAAATTGAAGTGGGTTTTCAAGGTTTTCCTGGCCCCATTCTGTTGAGCCGCCATTAATAAGCCCCTCTACCGCAGGAGCACGTTGTGTGTTTAGTTTAGATGTGGCTGAACCAGAACCAGGTTGTTGGTTACTTGGGTCTTCATAATATGGATACCCATACCCTGTAATAGTAACAATTTAAATGACAGAATATATTCCTTCAGCCAAATGTGCCAGTCGAGTTAAGTCACATTACCTCTTGAAATTGGTAATCCTACAGTGAAATCACACAGCAACAGACAAATCCAGGAAACTCTGCAAGTAAAGAAGAAACATGCAATTTAAAATATATTCAAGATAATTGAAACAAATGAAGTAAACATCAATCAAATATACCTGAAAAGTGGTCCAAGAGCCATGACTGTAAGCTGAAGAGCAGCACACCTTACTCTTCAGAAGCTATGGTTTGAGACAAGCAGCTCACTGGGTTTGACTGGAGTTGAGAGTAACCTGTGTATGGTTAGAGAGTCCTCTGTGTCTCTTTTATATCCAGTTCACTTAACGAAGCCCATTGGCAGCACCTGGTCCCAGGGCAATCAGAGACCAAGCCATGAACAGGTGTGACAGCTGGACAACTCCTCCCATTGTTTCAGTGTGAAAGTTATCCTTTCAAACTCTGTTATACTGAAACGTTTTCTAGTTTTGCTTTCTTGAAGAACACTTTTTTCTTCTATAAACACTTTTTTCTTCTATAAACACCTTTCCTTACATTTGAACATTGTAGCAGCCATAAGGCTTGTAATTGACCTAATGCTTCTACACGGAGTCAGTGTGCCCTGAAACCAACACCATGTTGCCAACATCTTTGCTAGTATAACATTTACCCCTAAACATCTGATACTGTGGCAGGAGTGAAAGGTAAGGGAAAGGGCTAGGAGTGAGGGAGTGAAAACAAATACTTTAAATCCAGTTTAGATCATAACAAGGGCACTTGTACAACACATTAAAACAACAAATATAATGTAAAAGTTATGGAACTTATATGTTTATTGTTTGATGCCTAATAGAAGTCAGATAGCTTTGTTGCATTCACATTGTTCTCCTCCATTTGCATATTTGCAAGTAAATAAATAAATGCATGGCTCTAATTTCTCACACTTTCGCTGACAAGATTTTATAGCTAAGAGTAAAAACTACCAGATATTGAAAAAGGCTTTATCATCAGTTTCAGGAGGGCCCAGTCCGTAGAGCTGATGTGCATTTTGGAGGTATCTCAAAATTGGTGGAATGAGCAGAAGCAGAATAGGAAAATAAATACTTTACCAAACAATCCTGTTGCTCACTGCACTACAGTGATGATGAACTCACTAGGCTAGTGTGAATCCATCTTGTGCACACTAGCCTATATTTCTACCAAATTTACCAGCATGTGAATTGTTCTCGTGCCAATGTAACATAGTGATGCTGCAGTAAGAAGATCTGTGGCTTTAATGAACTCTCTGCTGAAACAGTGTCTACCCTATGTTCCAGATCCATGTAGACACGTGTCATTTACATGGGAACATTTAATATGGATATTTTAAAGTACGTTGTGCTGGTTTTCATGCATGTATACAAGGAATAACATTGCCTTGCGATTACAATTCATGTTCCTTTTTTTCTGAATGGCGATACATTTTTTAATTCCTCGAGTACAGGGGCTTAATTGTCTGACAGGCGGAGCTTGAACATGAAAGCATCATAAAAGCGGGCTGAAAGATGCATGTTCTTGGATATACACAGGATTTTAGATGTTTTTCTTGTACAGTGTGCATGGGAAACGCATTGCTTTTTGTGTACCATATAGTGGGATCATCCCCAGAGGCCTTGATATACAGATTTCTCTTCAAGAGATGGATGCATAATGGCTTTTGCAATTCTTGATAACATTATAAAGATGTGGGATACTGGACTGCTAATATATGTAAGACAGACTTGATCTGTGATATTTCTTATGAGACTGTAAATCGCTAAATATACAGTGGGGCAAAAAAGTATTTAGTCAGCCACCAATTGTGCAAGTTCTCCCACTTAAAAAGATGAGAGAGGCCTGTACCTTTCATCCTAGGTATACCTCAACTATGAGAGACAAAATGAGAAGGAAAAAAAATCAAGAAAATCACCTTGTCTGATTTTTAAAGAATTTATTTGCAAATTATGGTGGAAAATAAGTATTTGGTCACCGACAAACAAACAAGATTTCTGGCTCTCACAGACCTGTAACTTCTTCTTTAAGAGCCTCCTCTGTCCTCCACTTGTCAACTGTATTAATGGCACCCGTTTGAACTCGTTATCAGTATAAAAGACACCTGTCCACAACTTCAAACTGTCACACTCCAAACTCCACTATGGCCAAGACCAAAGAGCTGTCAAAGGATACTAGAAACAAAATTGTAGACCTGCACCAGGCTGGGAAGACTGAATCTGCAATAGGTAAGCAGCTTGGTGTGAAGAAATCAACTGTGGGACCAATTATTAGAAAATGGAAGACATACAAGACTACTGATAATCTCCCTCGATCTGGGGCTCCACACAAGATCTCACCCCGTGGGGTCAAAATGATCACAAGGAACGGTGAGCAAAAATCCCAGAACCACACGGGGGGACCTAGTCAATGACCTGCAGAGAGCTGGGACCAAAGTAACAAAGGCTACCATCAGTAACACACTACGCCGCCAGGGACTCAAATCCTGCAGTTTATGCCAGACGTGTCCCCCTGCTTAAGCCAGTACATGTCCAGGCCCGTCTGAAGTTTGCTAGAGAGCATTTAGATGATCCAGAAGAGGATTGGGAGAATGTCATATGGTCAGATGAAACCAAAATAGAACTTTTTGGTAAAAACTCAACTAGACGTGTTTGGGGGAGAAAGAATGCTGAGTTGCATCCAAAGAACACCATACCTACTGTGAAACATGGGGGGGGAATCATCATGCTTTGGGGCTGTTTTTCTGCAAAGGGACCAGGACGACTGATCCGTGTAAAGGAAAGAATGAATGGGGCCATGTATCGTGAGATTTTGAGTGACAACCTCCTTCCATCAGCAAGGGCATTGAAGATGAAACGTGGCTGGGTCTTTCAGCATGACAATGATCCCATGCACACCGCCCGGCCAACGAAGGAGTGGCTTCGTGAGAAGCATTTCAAGGTCCTGGAGTAGCCCAGCCAGTCTCCAGATCTCAACCCCATAGAAAATCTTTGGAGGGAGTTGAAAGTCCGTGTTGCCCAGCGACAGCCCCAAAACATCACTGCTCTAGAGGAGATCTGCATGGAGGAATGGGCCAAAATACCAGCAACAGTGTGTGAAAACCTTGTGAAGACTTACTGAAAACCTTTGACCTCTGTCATTGCCAACAAAGGGTATATAACAAAGTATTGAGATGAACTTTTGTTATTGACCAAATACTTATTTTCCACCATAATTTGCAAATAAAGTCTTTAAAAATCAGACGGTGATTTTCTTTTCTAATTTTGTCTCTCATAGTTGAGGTATACCTAGGATGAAAATTACAGGCCTCTCATCTTTTTAACTGGGAGAACTTGCACAATTGGTGGCTGGCTAAATACTTTTGCCACACAGTATTTAAGCCCTGAATGCAGATGTGTTGATCATGCATCAAGCTAAAAAAAAAAAAGTGCTCAACAGCAGGTCTTACGAGTTCATAGAAAGCGTGGCTCCTGTGATCATTCATATATATATTATTTCACTGCATGACAGTTTATTGTTACTCAGGTGTGGACAGATTAAGGGCCGTCCGGTGTGTCCTGCTGTGCATCGAAAAACTACGCACACCACCTTCAGTTTGTGGGATGGTCAGCAACGGATGGATGAAATTGTCGACTTGGTTTAATATTTTTTCTTTTTAAATATACACTCTGGCTTAGCCTCAATGTAGCCATCTGAAAGGGTGTCAAGTGATTTCAAGAGGAAAAACTGGAGGTTGCATATCAAATCACACATGGAGATAGAGGCCACACAGCAAAAGGTTTAAAGATTAAAAAGTTTTATTTTGTTTCTTTTGGAGGACATCACATTCTGCAAGCATGAAAGCAAGTGTTAATATTTGAAAGACAGTCATCTTTGAAATGTCAAGGTCTCAAACATTTACCTGCAACTTCCAATTCAAAAATCCATGTTGGTTACCATTTGGTCCTGAAAGGGAAACGTTAGTTATCAGGCATTGGTTTAAACGGGCATTTAGGAGAATGACGTTTGAAGCTGTGCACATACCTTGGAGAGTACCTGGTGTTGGATTGTCGATACTTTGCTCGCTGGTAGCTGTTTCTGGACTGGCTTATATAGCTTTGAGAGAATGGTTCACTCACTCTCTGGGGAGCCAATGCTTTTCTGGGGCTAGAAACTGGTTTTGGCATCTTTCCATAATTTAGCTTTGCCTGTTGGGCCCTTTCATTTGCTGGGTTCTTGGGGAATGAGGGCCCTTTTGGTGGTGGAGCAGATCCTGTTGAAGTCCCCAGGCCCGCAGCTTGACCATACCCTCCTGCAGTATTGGAAGTATCAATATTCTCGGATGGATATTGAAAGACGTCGTCAAAAACAAGATGAGGGATGTTCCTTGAGCCACTTTCACGGGAGCCAAGGTTGATGTTATGGTTAGCCAAACTAGGACCACTGCTTGCTGGCTTAGGCTGCCACGACTCAACGCTTGGAAACTTTACAACATTGGATGTGGAAGATGGTGCAGGCTTCAAGGCGGCTTCACGAGTAAACACAATGGCTGGTGAAGCAGGGATACCATTTGTAGAAGGACTTTGCTGAGAATTTGCAGGAGCAGTCAGAGGGTAGTTGGAGCTTAAAGGAAATTGAAGTAGGTTTTCAAGGTTTTCCTGGCCCCATTCTGTTGAGCCGCCATTAATAAGCCCATCTACCGCAGGAGCACGTTGTGCGTTTAGTCGAGGTGTGGCTGAACCAGAACCAGGTTGTTGGTAACTTGGGTTCTTGGGGAATGAGGGCCCTTTTGGTGGTGGAGCAGATCCTGTTGAAGTCCCCTGGCCCGTAGCTTGACCATACCCTCCTGCAGTATTGGAAGTATCAATATTCTCAGATGGATATTGAAAGACGTCGTCAAAAACAAGATGAGGGGTGTTCCTTGAGCCACTTTCACGGGAGCCAAGTTTGATGTTCTGGTTAGCCAAACTAGGACCACTGCTTGCTGGCTTAGGCTGCCACGACTCAACGCTTGGAAACTTTACAACATTGGATGTGGAAGATCGTGCAGGCTTCAAGGCGGCTTCACGAGTAAACTCAACAGCTGGATAAGCAGGAATACCATTTGTAGAAGGACTTTGCTGAGAATTTGCAGGAGCAGTCAGAGGGTAGTTGGAGCTTAAAGGAAATTGAAGTGGGTTTTCAAGGTTTTCCTGGCCCCAGTCTGTTGAACCGCCATTAATAAGCCCCTCTACCGCAGGAGCACGTTGTGCGTTTAGTTGAGATGTGGCTGAACCAGAACCAGGTTGTTGGTTACTTGGGTCTTCATAATATGGATACCCATACCCTGTAATAGTAACAATTTAAATTACAGAATATATTCCTTCAGCCAAATGTGCCAATCGAGTCAAGTCACACTACCTCTTGCAATTGGTAACCCTACAGTGAAATCACACAGCAACAGACAAATCCAGGAAACTCTGCAAGTAAAGAAGAAACATGCAATTTAAAATATGTTCAAAATAATTGAAACAAATGAAGTAAACATCAATCAAATATACCTGAAAAGTGGTCCAAGAGCCATGACTGTAAGCTGAAGAGCAGCACACCTTACTCTTCAGAAGCTATGGTTTGAGACGAGCAGCTCACTGGGTTTGACTGGAGTTGAGAGTAACCTGTGTATGGTTAGAGAGCCCTCTGTGTCTCTTTTATATCCAGTTCACTTAACGAAGCCCATTGGCAGCACCTGGTCCCAGGGCAATCAGAGACCAAACCATGAACAGGTGTGACAGCTGGACAACTCCTCCCATTGTTTCAGTGTGAAAGTTATCCTTTCAAACTCTGTTATACTGAAACGTTTTCTAGTTTTGCTTTCTTGAAGAACACTTTTTTCTTCTATAAACACCTTTTTCTTCAATAAAAACCTTTCCTTACATTTGACCTAGCATTTTGCGAATTGTAGCAGCCAGAAGGCTTGTAATTCACCTAATGCTTCTACAGGGAGTCAGTGTGCCCTGAAACCAACACCATGTTGCCAACATCTTTGCTAGTATAACATTTACCCCTAAACATCTGATACTGTGGCAGGAGTGAAAGGTAAGGGAAAGGGCTAGGAGTGAGGGAGTGAAAACAAATACTTTAAATCCAGTTTAGATCATAACAAGGGCACTTGTACAACACATTAAAACAACAAATATAACGTAAAAGTTATGGAACTTATGTTTATTGTTTGATGCCTAATAGAAGTCAGATAGCTTTGTTGCATTCACATTGTTCTCCTCCATTTGCATATTTGCCAGTAAATAAATAAATGCATGGATCTAATTCCTCACACTTTCTCTGACAATATTTTACAGCTTAGAGTAAAAACTACCAGATATTGAAAAAGGCTTTATCATCAGTTTCAGGAGGGCCCAGTCCGTAGAGCTGATGTGCATTTTGGAGGTATCTCAAAATTGGTGGAATGAGCAGAAGCAGAATAGGAAAATAAATATTTTACTAAACAATCCTGTTGCTCACTGCACTACAGTGATGATGAACTCACTAGGCTAGTGTGAATCCATCTTGTGCACACTAGCCTATATTTCTACCAAATGTACCAGCATGTGAATTGTTCTCGTGCCAATGTAACATAGTAGTGTTTTCCCTATATACAAATAGTGGCGGCGCAGCGCCGCTGCTGAAATATGAGCGCCGCTGCTAGGGGGAGCCAGCCAGGTACCAAAAAAATATATATATATATTTTTTTTTTTACTTTTTTTTTTTTTCTTAAAATAATAAGAAGTGGTGACCCTTTTTCATTTTTCATTGTTTGTGATGTGGATTTGTAGTATTTGTGTTACTGTATGTTCAATAAAGGTGTATTTTTGCTAAATGTTGAGACATTGCCACTCGTGATGGCAGTTTGACACTGAAGCTTCGAACGGAGCTTCAACCCTGGACTTCCTATTCCATAGAAGCAGTGCTTCGAAGCTTGCTTCAAATCACGTGACATGTGACGTCCGAAGCAGCAACTGCTTCAAATCACGTGACATGTGACGTCCGAACCATCAACTGCTTCATTTCCTGAATGAATCAACTCACTGGTTCGCCGTCCAATCAGGTGATTCAATGCACTGCCTCGTCTCGATTCTGACAGGTGACAGGTTGAAACAGTTTCAAATTTGAGCGCTTCAACACTTTATAACCGCTCTAAACAATGCGCAATGTGTGGGTTGTTGTCATAGTTTGCGTTGTTGCTGTTGAGTTGATGTTGGCATTGCATTTGAATTGGATCATTATAGAGCACGCCAGGAAGAAAAATAGGTCGTTCTGGCTCGTGAAACACTTCGAAATGTGGAGAAGTTGTGAACAAAAAGACAATGAGTAATATAAAAACACTTCGATGGTCTAAGGAATTGATAGCCCAGTGGATAGAGTCGGCGGTTCAAAGCTCGGAATAGTTAAACTTGTAATCATTGCTTTTCAACTTTAATACTTTAATAACTGATAAAAGGCCCTCTCCGCCCAAAAAAATGTCAAGCACTCTCTAGTCTCTTCTCAATAACCCAATACACACTATTATCAATCTTTAATTGCAAATAGAACATGATATTCAGTCTTAGTGTGTGTGTATCGAATATTTTTCAAGGCAAAGATACGTTAAACCCACTGCAGCCTTGCACTTTGCCAGGAGAGGTCGCTGTAACTGAAGCTTCGAGAAATGAACCTATTTCCGACACAATTGTCCAAGTGGTTCGACGCTTCATTCAAAGCTTCATTTTGCCATCACTAATTGCCACTGTATGTACTAGGCAGGGCCCATTTCTGGCCTAGGGCGCCAGATCTGGGGGGCGGTGCGCTGGTAGCTCTGGAAGGGAAAAAACATTTTTGACCGTTGGCGCTCATCCAAATGTTCAGCCTTGATGTAACAACATTCATAATTAAGTAAATGTAACACCCTTTTCACCCCGGTTACACGTTTAATTTGCCCTGTATGGTGGGCGCTGTAAGTGTAAGTGATGAACGTGGGGGATGTTGGCTTATCAGGCGCCCGCAGCTCACAGCCAAAGTGCGAGCGTGGTAGCGAGAGAGCGAGCAAGGGAGAGGGCGCACCGGTACCGGTGCTGTCATTATTAGAATCTGGTGCTAGCTGCGCTAACGGATATAAGAAGTAGATGTTTCTACAACCAGGGTGGAGAGCTATCCTGTCAGACTGAGAGGCTCAGTGAGGTGAAGGACTCTCTGAGTATTTAGATAGTTAACTTTAGTCTAAGTTATCTCAGTGGGTCTCAAACGTTTTGACCACAAATTATGTAAACACATATTTCCAAGGCACTCCTTTATAATTATTAGGATAAATAAAAACAGGTTTGAAATCATTCCAATGTATACTATAGGACAGTAAACCAAAAATATCGTTTAAAGTTGGAGAGATACAAAAATATGCATAAATAAATGTTAACTGGGTAAAATAAGATATGAATGAACAAAAATAAATAAATAAGCTACATTTATTTGTTATTGGCTATGGTAGGTTATTGGTTATGTTCATATACTTATTTGATTATTAAAATGTAAACCGATCTTTTTCATATGGGCGTTTTAGATCTGTACACCCTAGATCAGGTCTCTAGTAATTGTGTGTTCAAAGTGCACCAGATTGAAGCATTTTACTGTAAAATGTTCAACAAAAACATTTCCCGGGGGTACATACCCCCGGACCCCCCTAGAGGATGTGACGTCCACCCCCCAATTCCAACATGTTCATACAATACTGAATAAATTTGAAGCCATTTTGACGTCTATTACCTATGTCAATAAGTTTCTGTTTTTGCAGTGTATTTGTCTTTTGTAGAGATTTGTCATTTATTCTTTACAAATAAAATGTCGCCTAAAATCTCACCTAAAAAATTCCACGCGCTCCGCGCTCACATTATGCTGGGCCCACGTGCCTTAGCACCGCTGCTATGACTCCATCCTAGGGGAAACACTGCATAGTGATGCTGCAGTAAGAAGATCTGTGGCTTTAATGAACTCTCTGCTGAAACAGTGTCTACCCTATGTTCCAGATCCATGTAGACACGTGTCATTTACATGGGAACATTTATTATGGATATTTTAAAGTACGTTGTGCTGGTTTTCATGCATGTATACAAGGAATAACATTGCCTTGAGATTACAATTCATGTTCCTTTTTTTCTGAATGGCGATACATTTTTAAATTCCTCGAGTACAGGGGCTTAATTGTCTGACAGGCGGAGCTTGACCATGAAAGCATCATAGAAGCGGGCTGAAAGATGCATGTTCTTGGATATACACAGGATGTTAGATGTTTTTCTTGTACAGTGTGCATGGGAAACGCATTGCTTTTTGTGTACCATATATTGTGATCATCCCCAGAGGCCTTGATATACAGATTTCTCTTCAAGAGATGGATGCATAATGGCTTTTGCAATTCTTGATAACATTATAAAGATGTGGGATACTGGACTGCTAATATATGTAAGACAGACTTTATCTGTGATATTTCTTATGAGACTGTAAATCGCTAAATATACAGTGGGGCAAAAAAGTATTTAGTCAGCCACCAATTGTGCAAGTTCTCCCACTTAAAAAGATGAGAGAGGCCTGTACTTTTCATCCTAGGTATACCTCAACTATGAGAGACAAAATGAGGGGAAAAAAATCCAGAAAATCACATTGTCTGATTTTTAAAGAATTTATTTGCAAATTATGGTGGAAAATAAGTATTTGGTCACCGACAAACAAACAAGATTTCTGGCTCTCACAGACCTGTAACTTCTTCTTTAAGAGCCTCCTCTGTCCTCCACTTGTTAACTGTATTAATGGCACCCGTTTGAACTCGTTATCAGTATAAAAGGCACCTGTCCACAACCTCAAACAGTCACACTCCAAACTCCACTATGGCCAAGACCAAAGAGCTGTCAAAGGATACTAGAAACAAAATTGTAGACCTGCACCAGGCTGGGAAGAGTGAATCTGCAACAGTTAAGCAGCTTGGTGTGAAGAAATCAACTGTGGGAGCAATTATTAGAAAATGGAAGACATTCAAGACTACTGATAATCTCCCTCGATCTGGGGCTCCACGCAAAATCTCACCCGTGGGGTCAAAATGATCACAAGAACGGTGAGCAAAAATCCCAGAACCACACGTGGGGACCTAGTCAATGACCTGCAGAGAGCTGGGAGCAAAGTAACAAAGGCTACCATCAGTAACACTACGCCGCCAGGGACTCAAATCCTGCAGTTTATGCCAGACGTGTCCCCCTGCTTAAGCCAGTACATGTCCAGGCCCGTCTGAAGTTTGCTAGAGAGCATTTAGATGATACAGAAGAGGATTGGGAGAATGTCATATGGTCAGATGAAACCAAAATAGAACTTTTTGGTAAAAACTCAACTTGACATGTTTGGGGGAGAAAGAATGCTGAGTTGCATCCAAAGAACACCATACCTACTGTGAGACATGGGGGGGGAATCATCATGCTTTGGGGCTGTTTTTCTGCAAAGGGACCAGGACGACTGATCCGTGTAAAGGAAAGAATGAATGGGGCCATGTATCGTGAGATTTTGAGTGACAACCTCCTTCCATCAGCAAGGGCATTGAAGATGAAACGTGGCTGGGTCTTTCAGCATGACAATGATTCCAAACACACCGCCCGGGCAACGAAGGAGTGGCTTCGTGAGAAGCATTTCAAGGTCCTGGAGTAGCCCAGCCAGTCTCCAGATCTCAACCCCATAGAAAATCTTTGGAGGGAGTTGAAAGTTCGTGTTGCCCAGCGACAGCCCCAAAACATCACTGCTCTAGAGGAGATCTGCATGGAGGAATGGGCCAAAATACCAGCAACAGTGTGTGAAAACCTTGTGAAGACTTACTGAAAACCTTTGACCTCTGTCATTGCCAACAAAGGGTATATAACAAAGTATTGAGATGAACTTTTGTTATTGACCAAATACTTATTTTCCAACATCATTTGCAAATAAAGTCTTTAAAAATCAAACAGTGATTTTCTTTTCTAATTTTGTTTCTCATAGTTGAGGTATACCTAGGATGAAAATTACAGGCCTCTCATCTTTTTAAGTGGGAGAACTTGCACAATTGATGGCTGCCTAAATACTTTTTTACCCCACAGTATATAAGCCCTGAATGCAGATGTGTTGATCATGCATCAAGCTAAAAAAAAAAAAAATAAGTGCTCACCAGCAGGTCTTACGAGTTATTAGAAAGCGTGGCTCCTGTGATCATTCATATATTAATTTCCCTGCATGACAGTTTATTGTTACTAAGGTGTGGATAGATTAAGGGCCGTCTGGTGTGTCCTGCTGTGCATCGAAAAACTACACACACCACCTTCAGTTTGTGGGATGGTCAGCAACAGATGGATGAAATTGTCGACTTGGTTTAATATTTTTTTACTGGCTTAGCCTCAATTTAGCCATCTGAAAGGATGTCAAGTGATTTCAAGAGGAAAAACTGGAGGTTGCATATCAAGTCACACATGGAGATAGAGGCCACACAGCAAAAGGTTTAAAGATTAAAAAGTTTTATTTTGTTTCTTTTGGAGGACATCACATTCTGCAAGCATGAAAGCAGGTGTTAATATTTGAAAGACAGTCATCTTTGAAATGTCAAGTTCTCAAACATTTACCTGCAACTTCCAATTCAAAAATCCATGTTGGTTACCATTTGGTCCTGAAAGGGAAACGTTAGTTATCAGGCATTGGTTTAAACGGGCATTTAGGAGAATGACGTTTGAAGCTGTGCACATACCTTGGAGAGTACCTGGTGTTGGATTGTCGATACTTTGCTCGCTGGTAGCTGTTTCTGGACTGGCTTATATAGCTTTGAGCGAATGGTTCACTCACTCTCTGGGGAGCCAATGCTTTTCTGGGGCTAGAAACTGGTTTTGGCATCTTTCCATAATTTAGCTTTGCCTGTTGGGCCCTTTCATTTGCTGGGTTCTTGGGGAATGAGGGCCCTTTTGGTGGTGGAGCAGATCCTGTTGAAGTCCCCTGGCCCGTAGCTTGACCATACCCTCCTGCAGTTTTGGAAGTATCAATATTCTCAGATGGATATTGAAAGACGTCGTCAAAAACAAGATGAGGGATGTTCCTTGAGCCACTTTCACGGGAGCCAAGGTTGATGTTCTGGTTAGCCAAACTAGGACCACTGCTTGCTGGCTTAGGCTGCCACGACTCAACGCTTGGAATCTTTACAACATTGGATGTGGAAGATGGTGCAGGCTTAAAGGCGGCTTCACGAGTAAACACAACAGCTGGTGAAGCAGGCATACCATTTGTAGAAGGATTTTGCTGAGAATTTGCGGGAGCAATCAGAGGGTAGTTGGAGCTTAAAGGAAATTCAGGTGGGTTTTCAAGGTTTTCCTGGCCCCATTCTGTTGAGCCGCCATTAATAAGCCCATCTACCGCAGGAGCACGTTGTGCGTTTAGTTGAGGTGTGGCTGAACCAGAACCAGGTTGTTGGTAACTTGGGTTCTTGGGGAATGAGGGCCCTTTTGGTGGTGGAGCAGATCCTGTTGAAGTCCCCTGGCCCGTAGCTTGACCATACCCTCCTGCAGTTTTGGAAGTATCAATATTCTCAGATGGATATTGAAAGACGTCGTCAAAAACAAGATGAGGGGTGTTCCTTGAGCCACTTTCACGGGAGCCAAGGTTGATGTTCTGGTTAGCCAAACTAGGACCACTGCTTGCTGGCTTAGGCTGCCACGACTCAACGCTTGGAAACTTTACAAAATTGGATGTGGAAGATGGTGCAGGCTTAAAGGCGGCTTCACGAGTAAACACAACAGCTGGTGAAGCAGGCATACCATTTGGAGAAGGATTTTGCTGAGAATTAGCGGGAGCAATCAAAGGGTAGTTGGAGCTTAAAGGAAATTCAGGTGGGTTTTCAAGGTTTTCCTGGCCCCATTCTGTTGAGCCGCCATTAATAAGCCCATCTACCGCAGGAGCACGTTGTGCGTTTAGTTGAGGTGTGGCTGAACCAGAACCAGGTTGTTGGTAACTTGGGTTCTTGGGATATGAGGGCCCTTTTGGTGGTGGAGCAGATCCTGTTGAAGTCCCCTGGCCCGTAGCTTGACCATACCCTCCTGCAGTATTGGAAGTATCAATATTCTCAGATGGATATTGAAAGACGTCGTCAAAAACAAGATGAGGGATGTTCCTTGAGCCACTTTCACGGGAGCCAAGGTTGATGTTCTGGTTAGCCAAACTAGGACCACTGCTTGCTGGCTTAGGCTGCCACGACTCAACGCTTGGAAACTTTACAACATTGGATGTGGAAGATGGTGCAGGCTTAAAGGCGGCTTCACGAGTAAACACAACAGCTGGTGAAGCAGGCATACCATTTGTAGAAGGATTTTGCTGAGAATATGCGGGAGCAATCAGAGGGTAGTTGGAGCTTAAAGGAAATTCAGGTGGGTTTTCAAGGTTTTCCTGGCCCCAGTCTGTTGAGCCGCCATTAATAAGCCCATCTACCGCAGGAGCACGTTGTGCGTTTAGTTGAGGTGTGGCTGAACCAGAACCAGGTTGTTGGTAACTTGGGTTCTTGGGGAATGAGGGCCCTTTTGGTGGTGGAGCAGATCCTGTTGAAGTCCCCTGGCCCGTAGCTTGACCATACCCTCCTGCAGTTTTGGAAGTATCAATATTCTCAGATGGATATTGAAAGACGTCGTCAAAAACAAGAGGGATGTTCCTTGAGCCACTTTCACGGGAGCCAAGGTTGATGTTCTGGTTAGCCAAACTAGGACCACTGCTTGCTGGCTTAGGCTGCCACGACTCAACGCTTGGAAACTTTACAACATTGGATGTGGAAGATGGTGCAGGCTTAAAGGCGGCTTCACGAGTAAACACAACAGCTGGTGAAGCAGGCATACCATTTGTAGAAGGATTTTGCTGAGAATTTGCGGGAGCAATCAGAGGGTAGTTGGAGCTTAAAGGAAATTCAGGTGGGTTTTCAAGGTTTTCCTGGCCCCAGTCTGTTGAGCCGCCATTAATAAGCCCATCTACCGCAGGAGCACGTTGTGCGTTTAGTTGAGGTGTGGCTGAACCAGAACCAGGTTGTTGGTAACTTGGGTTCTTGGGGAATGAGGGCCCTTTTGGTGGTGGAGCAGATCCTGTTGAAGTCCCCTGGCCCGTAGCTTGACCATACCCTCCTGCAGTTTTGGAAGTATCAATATTCTCAGATGGATATTGAAAGACGTCGTCAAAAACAAGATGAGGGATGTTCCTTGAGCCACTTTCACGGGAGCCAAGGTTGATGTTCTGGTTAGCCAAACTAGGACGACTGCTTGCTGGCTTAGGCTGCCACGACTCAACGCTTGGAATCTTTACAACATTGGATGTGGAAGATGGTGCAGGCTTAAAGGCGGCTTCACGAGTAAACACAACAGCTGGTGAAGCAGGCATACCATTTGTAGAAGGATTTTGCTGAGAATTTGCGGGAGCAATCAGAGGGTAGTTGGAGCTTAAAGGAAATTCAGGTGGGTTTTCAAGGTTTTCCTGGCCCCATTCTGTTGAGCCGCCATTAATAAGCCCATCTACCGCAGGAGCACGTTGTGCGTTTAGTTGAGGTGTGGCTGAACCAGAACCAGGTTGTTGGTAACTTGGGTTCTTGGGGAATGAGGGCCCTTTTGGTGGTGGAGCAGATCCTGTTGAAGTCCCCTGGCCCGTAGCTTGACCATACCCTCCTGCAGTTTTGGAAGTATCAATATTCTCAGATGGATATTGAAAGACGTCGTCAAAAACAAGATGAGGGATGTTCCTTGAGCCACTTTCACGGGAGCCAAGGTTGATGTTCTGGTTAGCCAAACTAGGACCACTGCTTGCTGGCTTAGGCTGCCACGACTCAACGCTTGGAAACTTTACAACATTGGATGTGGAAGATGGTGCAGGCTTAAAGGCGGCTTCACGAGTAAACACAACAGCTGGTGAAGCAGGCATACCATTTGTAGAAGGATTTTGCTGAGAATTTGCGGGAGCAATCAGAGGGTAGTTGGAGCTTAAAGGAAATTCAGGTGGGTTTTCAAGCTTTTCCTGGCCCCATTCTGTTGAGCCGCCATTAATAAGCCCATCTACCCTAGGAGCACGTTGTGCGTTTAGTTGAGGTGTGGCTGAACCAGAACCAGGTTGTTGGTAACTTGGGTTCTTGGGGAATGAGGGCCCTTTTGGTGGTGGAGCAGATCCTGTTGAAGTCCCCTGGCCCGTAGCTTGACCATACCCTCCTGCAGTTTTGGAAGTATCAATATTCTCAGATGGATATTGAAAGACGTCGTCAAAAACAAGATGAGGGATGTTCCTTGAGCCACTTTCACGGGAGCCAAGGTTGATGTTCTGGTTAGCCAAACTAGGACCACTGCTTGCTGGCTTAGGCTGCCACGACTCAACGCTTGGAAACTTTACAACATTGGATGTGGAAGATGGTGCAGGCTTAAAGGCGGCTTCACGAGTAAACACAACAGCTGGTGAAGCAGGCATACCATTTGTAGAAGGATTTTGCTGAGAATTTGCGGGAGCAATCAGAGGGTAGTTGGAGCTTAAAGGAAATTCAGGTGGGTTTTCAAGCTTTTCCTGGCCCCATTCTGTTGAGCCGCCATTAATAAGCCCATCTACCCTAGGAGCACGTTGTGCGTTTAGTTGAGGTGTGGCTGAACCAGAACCAGGTTGTTGGTAACTTGGGTTCTTGGGGAATGAGGGCCCTTTTGGTGGTGGAGCAGATCCTGTTGAAGTCCCCTGGCCCGTAGCTTGACCATACCCTCCTGCAGTTTTGGAAGTATCAATATTCTCAGATGGATATTGAAAGACGTCGTCAAAAACAAGATGAGGGATGTTCCTTGAGCCACTTTCACGGGAGCCAAGGTTGATGTTCTGGTTAGCCAAACTAGGACCACTGCTTGCTGGCTTAGGCTGCCACGACTCAACGCTTGGAAACTTTACAACATTGGATGTGGAAGATGGTGCAGGCTTAAAGGCGGCTTCACGAGTAAACACAACAGCTGGTGAAGCAGGCATACCATTTGTAGAAGGATTTTGCTGAGAATTTGCAGGAGCAGTCAGAGGGTAGTTGGAGCTTAAAGGAAATTCAGGTGGGTTTTCAAGGTTTTCCTGGCCCCATTCTGTTGAGCCGCCATTAATAAGCCCATCTACCGCAGGAGCACGTTGTGCGTTTAGTTGAGGTGTGGCTGAACCAGAACCAGGTTGTTGGTAACTTGGGTCTTCATAATATGGATACCCATACCCTGTAATAGTAACAATTTAAATTACAGAATATATTCCTTCAGCCAAATGTGCCAATCGAGTCAAGTCACATTACCTCTTGCAATTGGAAATCCTACAGTGAAATCACACAGCAACAGACAAATCCAGGAAACTCTGCAAGTGAAGAAGAAACATGCAATTTAAAATATGTTCAAGATAATTGAAACAAATGAAGTAACCATCAATCAAATATACCTGAAAAGTGTTCCAATAGCCATGACTGTAAGCTGAAGAGCAGCACACCTTACTCTTCAGAAGCTATGGTTTGAGACGAGCAGCTCACTGGGTCTGACTGGAGTTGAGAGTAACCTGTGTATGGTTAGAGACCCCTCTGTGTCTCTTTTATATCCAGTTCACTTAACGAAGCCCATTGGCAGCACCTGGTCCCAGGGCAATCAGAGACCAAACCATGAACAGGTGTGACAGCTGGACAACTCCTCCCATTGTTTCAGTGTGAAAGTTATCCTTTCCAACTCTGTTATACTGAAACGTTTTCTAGTTTTGCTTTCTTGAAGAAGACTTTTTTCTTCTATAAACACCTTTCCTTACATTTGAACATTGTAGCAGCCAGAAGGCTTGTAATTGACCTAATGCTTCTACACGGAGTCAGTGTGCCCTGAAACCAACACCATGTTGCCAACATCTTTGCTAGTATAACATTTACCCCTAAACATCTGATACTGTGGCAGGAGTGAAAGGTAAGGGAAAGGGCTAGGAGTGAGGGAGTGAAAACAAATACTTTAAATCCAGTTTAGATCATAACAAGGGCACTTGTACAACACATTAAAACAACAAATACAATGTAAAAGTTATGGAACTTATATGTTTATTGTTTGATGCCTGATAGAAGTCAGATAGCTTTGTTACATTTACATTGTTCTCCTATATTTGCATATTTGCAAGTAAATAAATAAATGCATGGCTCTAATTCCTCACACTTTCTCTGACAATATTTTACAGCTTAGAGTAAAAACTGCCAGATATTGAAAAAGGTTTTATCATCAGTTTCAGGAGGGCCCAGTCCGTAGAGCTGATGTGCATTTTGGAGGTATCTCAAAATGGGTGGAATGAGCAGAAGCAGAATAGGAAAATAAATACTTTACTAAACAATCCTGTTGCTCACTGCACCACAGTGATGATGAACTCACTAGGCTAGTGTGAATCCATCTTGTGCACAATAGCCTATATTTCTACCAAATTTACCAGCATGTGAATTGTTCTCGTGCCAATGTAACATAGTGATGCTGCAGTAAGAAGATCTGTGGCTTTAATGAACTCTCTGCTGAAACAGTGTCTACCCTATGTTCCAGATCCATATACATTTACATGGGAACATTTAATATGGATATTTTAAAGTACGTTGTGCTGGTTTTCATGCATGTATACAAGGAATAACATTGCCTTGAGATTACAATTCATGTTCCTTTTTTTCTGAATGGCGATACATTTTTTAATTCCTCGAGTACAGGGGCTTAATTGTCTGACAGGCGGAGCTTGACCATGAAAGCATCATAGAAGCGGGCTGAAAGATGCATGTTCTTGGATATACACAGGATGTTAGATGTTTTTCTTGTACAGTTTGCATGGCAAACGCATTGCTTTTTGTGTACCATATAGTGGGATCATCCCCATAGGCCTTGATATACAGATTTCTCTTCAAGAGATGGATGCATAATGGCTTTTGCAATTCTTGATAACATTATAAAGATGTGGGATACTGGACTGCTAATATATGTAAGACAGACTTTATCTGTGATATTTCTTATGAGACTGTAAATCGCTAAACATACAGTGGGGCAAAAAAGTATTTAGTCAGCCACCAATTGTACAAGTTCTCCCACTTAAAAAGATGAGAGGCCTGTACTTTTCATCCTAGGTATACCTCAACTATGAGAGACACAATGAGGGAAAAAAATCAAGAAAATCACCTTGTCTGATTTTTAAAGAATTTATTTGCAAATTATGGTGGAAAATAAGTATTTGGTCACCGACAAACAAACAAGATTTCTGGCTCTCACAGACCTGTAACTTCTTCTTTAAGAGTCTCCTCTGTCCTCCACTTGTCAACTGTATTAATGGCACCCGTTTGAACTCGTTATCAGTATAAAAGACACCTGTCCACAACCTCAAACAGTCACACTCCAAACTCCACTATGGCCAAGACCAAAGAGCTGTCAAAGGATACTAGAAACAAAATTGTAGACCTGCACCAGGCTGGGAAGACTGAATCTGCAATAGGTAAGCAGCTTGGTGTGAAGAAATCAACTGTGGGAGCAATTATTAGAAAATGGAAGACATACAAGACTACTGATAATCTCCCTCGATCTGGGGCTCCACGCAAGATCTCACCCCGTGGGGTCAAAATGATCACAAGAACGGTGAGCAAAAATCCCAGAACCACACGGGGGGACCTAGTCAATGACCTGCAGAGAGCTGGGACCAAAGTAACAAAGGCTACCATCAGTAACACACTACGCCGCCAGGGACTCAAATCCTGCAGTTTATGCCAGACGTGTCCCCCTGCTTAAGCCAGTACATGTCCAGGCCCGTCTGAAGTTTGCTAGAGAGCATTTAGATGATCCAGAAGAGGATTGGGAGAATGTCATATGGTCAGATGAAACCAAAATATAACTTTTTGGTAAAAACTCAACTAGACGTGTTTGGGGGAGAAAGAATGCTGAGTTGCATCCAAAGAACACCATACCTACTGTGAAACATGGGGGGGGGAATCATCATGCTTTGGGGCTGTTTTTCTGCAAAGGGACCAGGACGACTGATCCGTGTAAAGGAAAGAATGAATGGGGCCATGTATCGTGAGATTTTGAGTGACAACCTCCTTCCATCAGCAAGGGCATTGAAGATGAAACGTGGCTGGGTCTTTCAGCATGACAATGATCCCAAACACACCGCCCGGGCAACGAAGGAGTGGCTTCGTAAGAAGCATTTCAAGGTCCTGGAGTGGCCTAGCCAGTCTCCAGATCTCAACCCCATAGAAAATCTTTGGAGGGAGTTGAAAGTCCGTGTTGCCCAGCGACAGCCCCAAAACATCACTGCTCTAGAGGAGATCTGCATGGAGGAATGGGCCAAAATACCAGCAACAGTGTGAAAACCTTGTGAAGACTTACTGAAAACCTTAGACCTCTGTCATTGCCAACAAAGGGTATATAACAAAGTATTGAGATGAACTTTTGTTATTGACCAAATACTTATTTTCCACCATAATTTGCAAATAAAGTCTTTAAAAATCGAAGGAAATTTTTTTCTTTCTAATTTTGTCTTTCATAGTTGAGGTATACCTAGGATGAAAATTACAGGCCTCTCATCTTTTTAAGTGGGAGAACTTGCACAATTGGTGGCTGGCTAAATACTTTTGCCACATAGTATTTAAGCCCTGAATGCAGATGTGTTGATCATGCATCAAGCTAAAAAAAAATAAAGTGCTCAACAGCAGGTCTTACGAGTTAATAGAAAGCGTGGCTCCTGTGATCATTCATATATTAATTTCCCTGCATGACAGTTTATTGTTACTAAGGTGTGGACAGATTAAGGGCCGTCCGGTGTGTCCTGCTGTGCATCGAAAAACTACGCATACCACCTTCAGTTTGTGGGATGGTCAGCAACGGATTGATGAAATTGTCGACTTGGTTTAATATTTTTTCTTTTTAAATATACACTCTGGCTTAGCCTCAATGTAGCCATCTGAAAGGGTGTCAAGTGATTTCAAGAGGAAAAACTGGAGGTTGCATATCAAATCACACATGGAGATAGAGGCCACACAGCAAAAGGTTTAAAGATTAAAAGTTTTATTTTGTTTCTTTTGGAGGACATCACATTCTGCAAGCAAGAAAGCAGGTGTTAATATTTGAAAGACAGTCATCTTTGAAATGTCAAGTTCTCAAACATTTACCTGCAACTTCCAATTCAAAAATCCATGTTGGTTACCATTTGGTCCTGAAAGGGAAACGTTAGTTATCAGGTATTGGTTTAAACGGGCATTTAGGAGAATGACGTTTGAAGCTGTGCACATACCTTGGAGAGTACCTGGTGTTGGATTGTCGATACTTTGCTCGCTGGTAGCTGTTTCTGGACTGGCTTATATAGCTTTGAGCGAATGGTTCACTCACTCTCTGGGGAGCCAATGCTTTTCTGGGGCTAGAAACTGGTTTTGGCATCTTTCCATAATTTAGCTTTGCCTGTTGGGCCCTTTCATTTGCTGGGTTCTTGGGGAATGAGGGCCCTTTTGGTGGTGGAGCAGATCCTGTTGAAGTCCCCTGGCCCGCTGCTTGACCATACCCTCCTGCAGTATTAGAAGTATCAATATTCTCAGATGGATATTGAAAGACGTCGTCAAAAACAAGATGAGGGATGTTCCTTGAGCCACTTTCAAGGGAGCCAAGGTTGATGTTCTGGTTAGCCAAACTAGGACCACTGCTTGCTGGCTTAGGCTGCCACGACTCAACGCTTGGAAACTTTACAACATTGGATGTGGAAGATGGTGCAGGCTTCAAGGCGGCTTCACGAGTAAACACAACAGCTGGATAAGCAGGCATACCATTTGTAGAAGGACTTTGCTGAGAATTTGCAGGAGCAGTCAGAGGGTAGTTGGAGCTTAAAGGAAATTGAAGTAGGTTTTCAAGGTTTTCCTGGCCCCATTCTGTTGAGCCGCCATTAATAAGCCCATCTACCCTAGGAGCACGTTGTGCGTTTAGTTGAGGTGTGGCTGAACCAGAACCAGGTTGTTGGTAACTTGGGTTCTTGGGGAATGAGGGCCCTTTTGGTGGTGGAGCAGATCCTGTTGAAGTCCCCTGGCCCGTAGCTTGACCATACCCTCCTGCAGTTTTGGAAGTATCAATATTCTCAGATGGATATTGAAAGACGTCGTCAAAAACAAGATGAGGGATGTTCCTTGAGCCACTTTCACGGGAGCCAAGGTTGATGTTCTGGTTAGCCAAACTAGGACCACTGCTTGCTGGCTTAGGCTGCCACGACTCAACGCTTGGAAACTTTACAACATTGGATGTGGAAGATGGTGCAGGCTTAAAGGCGGCTTCACGAGTAAACACAACAGCTGGTGAAGCAGGAATACCATTTGTAGAAGGATTTTGCTGAGAATTTGCAGGAGCAGTCAGAGGGTAGTTGGAGCTTAAAGGAAATTCAGGTGGGTTTTCAAGGTTTTCCTGGCCCCATTCTGTTGAGCCGCCATTAATAAGCCCATCTACCGCAGGAGCACGTTGTGCGTTTAGTTGAGGTGTGGCTGAACCAGAACCAGGTTGTTGGTTACTTGGGTCTTCATAATATGGATACCCATACCCTGTAATAGTAACAATTTAAATTACAGAATATATTCCTTCAGCCAAATGTGCCAATCGAGTTAAGTCACATTACCTCTTGCAATTGGAAATCCTACAGTGAAATCACACAGCAACAGACAAATCCAGGAAACTCTGCAAGTGAAGAAGAAACATGCAATTTAAAATATGTTCAAGATAATTGAAACAAATGAAGTAAACATCAATCAAATATACCTGAAAAGTGTTCCAATAGCCATGACTGTAAGCTGAAGAGCAGCACACCTTACTCTTCAGAAGCTATGGTTTGAGGCAAGCAACTCACTGGGTCTGACTGGAGTTGAGAGTAACCTGTGTATGGTTAGAGAGCCCTCTGTGTCTCTTTTTATATCCAGTTCACTTAACGAAGCCCATAGGCAGCACCTGGTCCCAGGGCAATCAGAGACCAAGCCATGAACAGGTGTGACAGCTGGACAACTCCTTCCATTGTTTCAGTGTGAAAGTTATCCTTTCCAACTCTGTTATACTGAAACGTTTTCTAGTTTTGCTTTCTTGAAGAACACTTTTTTCTTCTATAAACACCTTTCCTTACATTTGAACATTGTAGCAGCCATAAGGCTTGTAGTTCACCTAATGCTTCTACACGGAGTCAGTGTGCCCTGAAACCAACACCATGTTGCCAACATCTTTGCTAGTATAACATTTACCCCTAAACATCTGATACTGTGGCAGGAGTGAAAGGTAAGGGAAAGGGCTAGGAGTGAGGGAGTGAAAACAAATACTTTAAATCCAGTTTAGATCATAACAAGGGCACTTTTACAACACATTAAAACAACAAATACAATGTAAAAGTTATGGAACTTATATGTTTATTGTTTGATGCCTGATAGAAGTCAGATAGCTTTGTTACATTTACATTGTTCTCCTATATTTGCATATTTGCAAGTAAATAAATAAATGCATGGCTCTAATTCCTCACACTTTCTCTGACAATATTTTACAGCTTAGAGTAAAAACTGCCAGATATTGAAAAAGGTTTTATCATCAGTTTAAGGAGGGCCCAGTCCGTAGAGCTGATGTGCATTTTGGAGGTATCTCAAAATGGGTGGAATGAGCAGAAGCAGAATAGGAAAATAAATACTTTACTAAACAATCCTGTTGCTCACTGCACTACAGTGATGATGAACTCACTAGGCTAGTGTGAATCCATCTTGTGCACAATAGCCTATATTTCTACCAAATTTACCAGCATGTGAATTGTTCTCGTGCCAATGTAACATAGTGATGCTGCAGTAGGAAGATCTGTGGCTTTAATGAACTCTGCTGAAACAGTGTCTACCCTATGTTCCAGATCCATATACATTTACATGGGAACATTTAATATGGATATTTTAAAGTACGTTGTGCTGGTTTTCATGCATGTATACAAGGGATAACATTGCCTTGAGATTACAATTCATGTTCCTTTTTTTCTGAATGGCGATACATTTTTTTAATTCCTCGAGTACAGGGGCTTAATTGTCTGACAGGCGGAGCTTGACCATGAAAGTATCATAGAAGCGGGCTGAAAGATGCATGTTCTTGGATATACACAGGATGTTAGATGTTTTTCTTGTACAGTGTGCATGGGAAACGCATTGCTTTTTGTGTACCATATAGTGGGATCATCCCCAGAGGCCTTGATATACAGATTTCTCTTCAAGAGATGGATGCATAATGGCTTTTGCAATTCTTGATAACATTATAAAGATGTGGGATACTGGACTGCTAATATATGTAAGTCAGACTGTATGTGATATTTCTTATGAGACTGTAAATCGCTAAATATATATATAAGCCCTGAATGCAGATGTGTTGATCATGCATCAAGCTAAAAAAAAATAAAGTGCTCACCAGCAGGTCTTACGAGTTATTAGAAAGCGTGGCTCCTGTGATCATTCATATATTAATTTCCCTGCATGACAGTTTATTGTTACTAAGGTGTGGACAGATTAAGGACCGTCTGGTGTGTCCTGCTGTGCATCGAAAAACTACGCATACCACCTTCAGTTTGTGGGATGGTCAGCAACGGATTGATGAAATTGTCGACTTGGTTTAATATTTTTTCTTTTTAAATATACACTCTGGCTTAGCCTCAATGTAGCCATCTGAAAGGATGTCAAGTGATTTCAAGAGGAAAAACTGGAGGTTGCATATCAAATCACACATGGAGATAGAGGCCACACAGCAAAAGGTTTAAAGATTAAAAGTTTTATTTTGTTTCTTTTGGAGGACATCACATTCTGCAAGCAAGAAAGCGGGTGTTAATATTTGAAAGACAGTCATCTTTGAAATGTCAAGTTCTCAAACATTTACCTGCAACTTCCAATTCAAAAATCCATGTTGGTTACCATTTGGTCCTGAAAGGGAAACGTTAGTTATCAGGCATTGGTTTAAACGGGCATTTAGGAGAATGACGTTTGAAGCTGTGCACATACCTTGGAGAGTACCTGGTGTTGGATTGTCGATACTTTGCTCGCTGGTAGCTGTTTCTGGACTGGCTTATATAGCTTTGAGCGAATGGTTCACTCACTCTCTGGGGAGCCAATGCTTTTCTGGGGCTAGAAACTGGTTTTGGCATCTTTCCATAATTTAGCTTTGCCTGTTGGGCCCTTTCATTTGCTGGGTTCTTGGGGAATGAGGGCCCTTTTGGTGGTGGAGCAGATCCTGTTGAAGTCCCCTGGCCCGCAGCTTGACCATACCCTCCTGCAGTATTGGAAGTATCAATATTCTCAGATGGATATTGAAAGACGTCGTCAAAAACAAGATGAGGGATGTTCCTTGAGCCACTTTCACGGGAGCCAAGGTTGATGTTCTGGTTAGCCAAACTAGGACCACTGCTTGCTGGCTTAGGCTGCCACGACTCAACGCTTGGAAACTTTACAACATTGGATGTGGAAGATGGTGCAGGCTTCAAGGCGGCTTCACGAGTAAACACAACAGCTGGTGAAGCAGGCATACCATTTGTAGAAGGATTTTGCTGAGAATTTGCAGGAGCAGTCAGAGGGTAGTTGGAGCTTAAAGGAAATTGAAGTAGGTTTTCAAAGTTTTCCTGGCCCCATTCTGTTGAGCCGCCATTAATAAGCCCCTCTACCGCAGGAGCACGTTCTGCGTTTAGTTGAGGTGTGGCTGAACCAGAACCAGGTTGTTGGTAACTTGGTTTCTTGGGGAATGAGGGCCCTTTTGGTGGTGGAGCAGATCCTGTTGAAGTCCCCTGGCCCGTAGCTTGACCATACCCTCCTGCAGTATTGGAAGTATCAATATTCTCAGATGGATATTGAAAGACGTCGTCAAAAACAAGATGAGGGATGTTCCTTGAGCCACTTTCACGGGAGCCAAGGTTGATGTTCTGGTTAGCCAAACTAGGACCACTGCTTGCTGACTTAGGCTGCCACGACTCAACGCTTGGAATCTTTACAACATTGGATGTGGAAGATGGTGCAGGCTTAAAGGCGGCTTCACGAGTAAACTCAACAGCTGGATAAGCAGGAATACCATTTTTAGAAGGACTTTGCTGAGAATTTGCAGGAGCAGTCAGAGGGTAGTTGGAGCTTAAAGGAAATTGAAGTGGGTTTTCAAGGTTTTCCTGGCCCCAGTCTGTTGAGCCGCCATTAATAAGCCCCTCTACCGCAGGAGCACGTTGTGTGTTTAGTTGAGGTGTGGCTGAACCAGAACCAGGTTGTTGGTTACTCGGGTCTTCATAATATGGATACCCATACCCTGTAATAGTAACAATTTAAATTACAGAATATATTCCTTCAGCCAAATGTGCCAATCGAGTTAAGTCACATTACCTCTTGAAATTGGTAACCCTACAGTGAAATCACACAGCAACAGACAAATCCAGGAAACTCTGCAAGTGAAGAAGAAACATACAATTTAAAATATGTTCAAGATAATTGAATCAAATGAAGTAAACATCAATCAAATATACCTGAAAAGTGGTCCAAGAGCCATGACTGTAAGCTGAAGAGCAGCACACCTTACTCTTCAGAAGCTATGGTTTGAGACAAGCAGCTCACTGGGTTTGACTGGAGTTGAGAGTAACCTGTGTATGGTTAGAGAGTCCTCTGTGTCTCTTTTATATCCAGTTCACTTAACGAAGCCCATTGGCAGCACCTGGTCCCAGGGCAATCAGAGACCAAACCATGAACAGGTGTGACAGCTGGACAACTCCTCCCATTGTTTCAGTGTGAAAGTTATCCTTTCAAACTCTGTTATACTGAAACGTTTTCTAGTTTTGCTTTCTTGAATAAGACTTTTTTCTTCAATAAACACCTTTCCTTACATTTGAACATTGTAGCAGCCAGAAGGCTTGTAGTAGATTTTCACCTAATGCTTCTACAGGGAGTCAGTGTTCCCTGAAACCAACACCATGTTGCCAACATCTTTGCTAGTATAACATTTACCCCTAAACATCTAATACTGTGGCAGGAGTGAAAGGTAAGGGAAAGGGCTAGGAGTGAGGGACAGAAAACATATACTTTAAAGAAAATACTTTAAATCCAGTTTGGATCATAACAAGGGCACTTTTAACACATTAAACACATTAAAACAACAAATATAATGTAAAAGTTATGGAACTTATATGTTTATTGTTTGATGCCTAATAGAAGTCAGATAGCTTTGTTACATTTACATTGTTCTCCTATATTTGCATATTTGCAAGTACCTAAATAAATGCATGGCTCTAATTCCTCACACTTTCTCTGACAAGATTTTACAGCTTAGAGTAAAAACTACCAGATATTGAAAAAGGCTTTATCATCAGTTTCAGGAGGGCCCAGTCCCTAGAGCTGATGTGCATTTTGGAGGTATCTCAAAATTGGTGGAATGAGCAGAAGCAGAATAGGAAAATAAATACTTTACTAAACAATCCTGTTGCTCACTGCACTACAGTGATGATGAACTCACTAGGCTAGTGTGAATCCATCTTGTGCACACTAGCCTATATTTCTACCAAATTTACCAGCATGTGAATTGTTCTCGTGCCAATGTAACATAGTGATGCTGCAGTAAGAAGATCTGTGGCTTTAATGAACTCTCTGCTGAAACAGTGTCTACCCTATGTTCCAGATCCATGTACATTTACATGGGAACATTTAATATGGATATTTTAAAGTACGTTGCGCTGGTTTTCATGCATGTATACAAGGGATAACATTGCCTTGAGATTACAATTCATGTTCCTCTTTTTCTGAATGGCGATACACTTTTAATTCCTCTTGAGTACAGGGGCTTAATTGTCTGACAGGCGGAGCTTGACCATGAAAGCATCATAGAAGCGAGCTGAAAGATACATGTTCTTGGATATACACAGGATGCTAGATGTTTTTCATTTCCTGCAGTTTTCTTAGAATTTCTGTACATTAAATGTAATCTACTTAATATTCAGTCACTGTAGCGACCCTACAAGCTGTGACTCACCACAATATAATCAAGAACCTTGTAAAAAGTATACCTTACAATTCACTGTACACAGAACATTGGTTAGTGTGTACATTTGATATGCATGCAGTGTTTTCTTTGGCTGTGACATGGTTCACTGTGGAGAATATGCAAAAGTGATACATCCTGTCATATGGACATGCTGAGTTAAATCCCATACACCCATTACAATCTCATAATCAACTTGGACGTCACTACCCTTTCCTTTCCTCCCTCACGCTGTGCATATTATACAGTATTTTCTTTAGTCCCACTCACTCTCATTGTGTGTTGCTTGTACTTTTTTTTGAACAAATTGTGCATATACTGTTTGAAAAAGGGAACACAAAAAAGTCTGTTTATCCTAAATCTTATTAAGAAGTAAATGTTATATTCATTTAATTAATTAAGATTAGAAGCCATATTTAAAAAAAGTTAACCATGACTTCTTGTGAAGAATGCTAATTGAACTTAAAATGTTTCAACCTATGGTTTCAACGCATGTATGTGCCCCTTGCCACTGCAGAATTACCTTTTTTTTCCTAAAACTATTACAATATAAATATTGAAATTATTGTCTGCACGTTATTTGTAAAAGTGAGATGATTAGCCGCATGTACAACGTATGTATTAGGTTAATAGATGTCATGATTTTCTCCCCATTTCTCAAAATTGGAAAATATTCACAATGGAACCACCACATCTCACCGCAAACCCACCTTTTAGGAATCCCCAGAGTGATTGATGAGTGTTTTCATTGAGTCAAAGGATGCAGAAATAAATTATAGGTTGTTGTGTTGCAATTATGCACGGCAGATAGATGGAGGCGTTCAGCACTTCTAGCTCCATGTGTAAGTCCTATTTTAATTCCTTTTTTGACATCAGAAAGGATAACACATGAACACTGGAGTCAAATCCAAATATGAGTTGACACAAATATATTTTAATTACATTTCAAGTTTGACTTGTTAATTCCCACAGGAAAACCATTCCTTTATGTCACAGAACAAGTGGTGTGAGAGAGTGTGAGTGAGTGTGTTTCAGCATTGGATCGTTTGCCACCATGTTGGATGCTCTGCTCTCCCCCCCTTCCTTCCCCTCCTCACTAGCCTTTGAAATGGAGCGTCTGTGGAAATGACTGTGCCATCTGGAGAGTTGAGAAGCCATAGCTGCAAGGAGAGCTATACGTCTGGACACTAGAAAGCCAAGAGATGGAGGGAGAGGCGGTTGGGAGTAGAAAAAAAGACAAATTAGAGGATATAACAAAGTAGAGAGTGTGGAAAGAAGCTGAGGATCAGGAAAAGGTGAACCCATACATATAAGACTACATAAACACAGGAGGATTTGCTATTGAATGGGCGCAAGTGTGACAGTGTGATGGATGATGAAGTCAAAGAGGCCTTTTACACATTCTGGCTTCTTGCTGCAGAGTTTTGGCAAAGATAAAGTAAACAGTTTGATTACTCAGAGCAGATAAAAGAGAGCAGAGTGAAAACAGTTGAGGGTATTATGTCTAAGTGATGACAAAACAGGTTGTAAAATGTGGCCAAGTTTGTAGGGTATGCTGAAAATCAGATTTACTTAAGCCAGTTATAGAATACTTTTTGTCTGGCAACAGCAGTAAGGTTGTGAGCATTGTACTGATATGGTGAACTTGACAGCAAACTGCCTATTTACACATCCAGAAGCAACATTTCATTATGTCGAGTCATGTTTCATGATGAATATTAATCTACTATCACTAAATGTTAGCTTTTTGTTGGTGTAGCGGCCAAAATCATATAGAACTAAAACAGATAATTAACTTAAAATAATACAGCCGCTGAGGCACTAGTTGGCGGATCTTACGCAGGGCAATGATCCAGGTCCAGACAAGATTCTCCATTTGTGCAATTTATTCCAATAACAAAAGTACAACGAACAGGTTTCCTATATCCCTTTTCCTTAAGCCTTTCCTATGGCTTTCCTTTTGCTGGCTTGAAACACCCTGGTAAAAAAACCTTTTGCCTACTAGTGATCTGGCACCCACCACCCACCTGTCTCCAATATATACAATTACACCAGGTGCTCTAATCACCCAGTGCCCAAAACATGCCTTCAAAATAAAAGCATAGAAACTACTTTAACTTATGAAGCTAACTAAGAATACATATAAATAAATGATAATAATAAACAGCAAGAAAATAAATGTTAAACTATTAAATAATATAAAGAGATATATAGCTCCAACAGTTGGTGTCTACCCACGTCAGAGGAAAATGTATGTCCCTTCAGTCTATTATGTTTTAAGACAAATCCCTTTAAAGTCAGTAAAATGTAGGTTACATTTCCGTTATCTTAATTAATGTGAGAGTTTTAAGTCAAGGTTTAAGTGATTTCAGATCATGCAGCGAATACAGAGTCTAAATTGACTGTAGGCCTGCACTACACACCTCCTCCACGCATGTTGGTTAGATCAGCAGGAAGATAATGAGGGAGTAATAAACACATTAGAAAACAACCACGCTGTGTTTGGATATAAAAACTACATGTTTGCCAGTTGACATCCTACTTGAAGCCCTAAGTCATACTTTGGCCTTTTTTAGAAGAGTGTATTTTTTAGCAGGAAAAAGAGAGGTTTAGACACTCCTATGTTTCTTGACATGTCCTTGTATATACGGTATAGAAAGAGATAACACAGGGACACTGGAGTAGATCATAGAAAAGGTATGTTTTATTAATTGTGTTTTTTAATAACCCAATGGGTGCAAGTGAAGATAAATTGTTCTGTAGTCCTTGACAGTGCATATAATAATTGTTTTCTCCTAACTAAACATCTCCCTTTGTAGACATCCAGTATTTAGCTTGAAGACATTTCAGAGGGCAAAATGTTTGCTGTCTGTTTGCTCCCTATGCCTGAACCATCTCCATGTTGTTTGGTGTTCTTCTTAAGTCCGCTCTCTGCTTCCATGGTGACATCTCCGTTACTGCAACCAGCCTAGTCTGTTGTTGTTTTTCGAAATATATTTGCATACCTAATGCAGCCAATATGCCTACTCTCGTTTCCAACCCAGTGAGTATTTACTTCTTCTCAAGTGATTACGATGAGATCTTTATCATGCGCAGAGATGATGGTGTGGGGGTAAGCTGCTCACCACTCTCTGGGACATTTGTTACCCCTGTGGGTGACATCATGTATGTGTCAGTTAGCATGACGATGGCTGACACATGTCTCCAAATAGATTGTCACTGAGCCCTAATGGCAGTGTAGGTGTTGAGCCAATCACGTCCTCCGCTCAGAATGCAACAGTGGACCTCATTAACCAATCAGTGAGCAGAAGTGTGGGGGTTTGAACACATTAGAGTAAAAGCCGGGTAACTCCTCATGGGAAACCCCAAACAAGAAATTATGCAACTGCTCCTTTCAAGTGACGCCGTGCTTTGAGTGTAAATATAGCTTTGATATGTTTAATTAAATCCTTCTAAGATCTATGCCTTGTTGCTTTTTTTTGGGAAAATGATGAATCTCCTGCCCACATTGTGGGTGTTTTCTCTCTGCAGTTTTCAACCTGCCACATTAGTTGGAAATATTATTATTTTAAAGCATTGCTCTATATTATTAAATCACTTATAATAAGTTAAAATATGATAAAGTTAAATCTCATTAATCCTGAATGGAAGTCACTAAATTCGATTAAAACTCAAACCTTGAACTATCAGAAAAGTATTTCAAATGATAATCCAAAGGTAATTACAGCCAACATGAGGTTCAGAACGTGAAAAAACGAGAAAATCAAATGCTTAATCATGCTTTATTCGTAGCAGATCCCTATAATGTATTTTGAATCAGTCTCAGTACAGTAAGAGCAAAACATCAAAACTACATGATTGATTTTAAAGTCCTGCAGCAATCCTTTAAGTTTCCCATAAACTTAATTGTGGATATCTATTGAAACGTACAGTATCAAGCTTATAGCATTAAATCGTATACTGTGCATGTCAGCTTGGGAGGGACTCATTTATATAGGCTGGTTGAATGTAGAGAAATCACGGACACTTTATATACATAAAAAACCCTCTCCCTGCTGAACGACATTTATTCCACAAAGAGTGGAAGCTTAGCTGGCCAGGATAATTATGTGTAATTCTGCCTCTGCTTGCCTCTGCTCCACTTTCAAAATGTCCCTTTATACTATAGACTGTTGCCCCCTCCTCTTCTCTGAATCCCTTTCTTCTCCCTCCACTCCTCAATCCTCATAGCAACACAATGTACCATCTCCATTTTGTTATATGTTCACAGCTCCTCTTTTGTGTTTTAATGTTATCAGGTTGCATTTTGAAACCACAAATATGCAAACCACAAGAAGGATTCCCAGTTTATTCAGTATAGATTAAATACTGTTTTAAATGTCAGGAGTTTCTCAGCCCTGCCTGTGAGCTTTACCAGCCACCAGTGTCGCAACCTGTCAAGAAGTATTGACTCTTGCTCTTTTTTGTCTGCATTGGTGGCCTGTCGAATTGAATTGTAGAACCTTAACAGCCCGTGCCCTAAAGGGTTTTTGTTGTGTGTGCCAGCTAGCACTCCCTAAAGACAGAGCAACACAAGACCTTGCTATGTGTCAATATAAGGGGATTTCACAGTCTAGGTGCTAGACTGTGCTCTCATTTAAAACTCCTCACTGTAAAGAGGAGATAAGGAGGAGAAAGGAGGATTAGGGAATTGATGACGGTGGTGGGAAGTGGAGAGGAGATGTTTGCTTGGGATGTTTGTAGATGCGTTTTTGTGGAAGGTTCGCTGTAAGTCCTTGCGTTTGCCATGACATCTTCATATTGGGTTCTGTTAACGTTTTTCCAGTGTGAAGAGGCAAAAATTCTTCATCTAAATTACAACTTTAAACACACACCAAAATATAGCTAGGGTTTTTTTCGTTGTCATTTCTGCGGATCTATGTCTATCGTGCTGTTATTGGGGACCACTACTAGGGCTGGGTGATGTGAAAAAATCATATATTCCAATATTGTTAAAGAAATATTGTGAAAATAATGTAGACATGGCCATAGATGTATCACAAAAATATTTACACAATGAGCAGTTATGTGGATATTTTTGACTAAGTGGGTAAAGGCAACTTTGATAAATACATCAATCTAAATATTTTGACTATAATTTATCAATCAAAACCAGGAAAAGAAAACCACGATATTTTCAGTATCCAAAATCTGAGATGTTATCATAAAAACAACAAAAAATGCTCGGAGTGCTTGGGGGAGCCCCCAGAAAAATGCATTGTTATGAGGACATAACAGCATACTTCTCTTCATAATTTTCTTCATATTTAATGGCAAATTTTCTGCCAGCATGGTGTTCCAGGGTTACCATAGTTACAGTACAAAGCCCTCATTGCCACATTTCTGCTCACCAACCATTGCTGAGCTTGACCCTTTAACCCATATCATAAGACTGGGACTTGGCACCACTTCCTCAGCTTCCTATTATACTAATAGAATGGGTCTCAGTTAGGGGTGTAACGGTTTGGTACTTGTTCGGTACAACAAGAAAAAGAAAAGTCCCAAATGCATAATTCCAGGTTTGTTCTTATTTATTTTTTAACAGTAGTGTAAGTTTCAGTATAAAAATAAGGAACTCTAATATTTTGAATAATTAACGTTTAAAAAAAAAAAGCATAGCAATTGAAATATATATGCCAATAGCTTTCGTTATTTCTTTTGGTCTCTCGGCTTTCATGTCTATTGGCTTCTTAAAAACAGCGGGGATAAGCTGTTGAACTGCTGTTGTCTTTTGCCGGGCTCCGTGATTGGCAAATCTGGCTGATGCCTTCTGATATGATTTAGCATGTTTGGCATGCGTTACCATTAGGATACCGCACCGCTGTCAACGCCGACTAACCTTCCTTGTCCGATCCACCACTCGCACTCCATCGTTACTGAAGTCCACAGGGAATCGAAATGTTCCCACACAGCTGATTTAAAATAAGCAGGTGGTTCCAGACCATTTCATAGCCAACTCACGACAGACTTTTCCCCCATTGTCGGTGCAGCAGTGACCGCCACAAGTGCAATATTTTCTGTCTTAGCAGATCATGTCACAATGTTGTGCTTGCATAACACAATGTCATCTGGTGACATTAAAAGGGGTCTTTTTGGAGGCTTGGCAGCATTACTCAGCAGAGAGTGGGAAGTTAATTGTCATGGGAGCTGCTGTGTGTTTTTGCTGAGACACAATGCAGTGTCATGAGATGACATGCTGTTCCCACATAATCTGTGTTTTAACAAACAAAGGCGATAGGAGCAGATGGAGGGCTTGGAGGGAGGAAATATGTTGGGACAGAGAGAACCATGGAGTTACTGGAAGGATGGGTGATGCTACCCTCGAAAATGTGTTTGCTTTGTTTTTGGTGTGCATAAACCAGAAAACGTGAGAAGTCACAGCAATGTGATTTAATCATTTTTGTTTTATTATAAAGGCAATAAGAACAGAGAGAGAGCCATGACTTGTTACATGATGCAACAACTAGCAGCTGGAGAGTTACCTCAAACATGTTGACAACCTTATATCACACTGTTTGAGCATCTGTTGCAATCGGTCCATTAAAGAGCAGTAGTTATTAGCGTGGTTTAGAAGGAGCCTGCTCTACCTTCAAGACGATTCAGAAGCTTTTATCATCTACTCATAAGGTTGGTCATCCATACAAATTCAAGAAAACGCTAACCTCTTTGGCTGTAGTTATTATTAGTTGGAAATGATGAGGTCTTTGTATAAAGGACGACAAATTGCATATAGGGGTGAGGTCATCGTGTATGGATTTGTTCATAAACACAGGACTTTTACTCTAGAGACCGGTGTTCACTTGTGAAATCAAGACTCTGATTATCTAAAGGTACAGAACAAATAGTCCTTACTGACTAATCCAAACCATAAACCTAAAACAAGCTGAAGTTGAAGTTTAAACTTACATATAAGGACATGTTTAAAACTATGCCTGTTAAGTTTCATTTGAGCAATGCCCAGGTAGTTGCAATGGCCCATTTTACCCTATTTGAACATTTTTAATGGCAGTGATAACACATTTTAGTGACTATATTTATTATAAACAGTTTGTCGCCGTATTTATCTTGGATTCAAATTGACCTATGTACATGCTGACACAGTGAGCTGATAGTACAACATATTTTAAGGGAACATTTTTCTTAAGCCTGTGCTCTCAGCAAAGTTGACAGCATGTTAAACCTTTACTCCTAATACATAGTTCACCTAAGATTTTTATCACAGCACAGATTAGAAGACCTGCTTTCCAGTGTCAGATATTTATCCCTATTGGTTGTTTAAACCATCGGTTGCCATGACAGTATGAAATATGTTTCGTGTAACTTCTTGTCTCAAACTCAAGGTTAATGGATCTATGATATAAGTGTGTATTTTTGTGTTACACTGCACCATTCTCCTCGGGGGAATTTAGAGCATGAGTGCTCACCACACTTCGTGTCACACACTCCAGCTGTGTTTAATGAATTCTGCGATGATTACACCCACGGCTATTTTAGGAATGGTTTAAGTCAGAGGTATCAGCCTTGACCCACATAAGGTGAGCACAATGTGCACTAAGGAGGATTCTGAGCTCGCTGGGTGTGTGATTTATGGCATGGATGTAACAGTGCAGAGTCTTCAGGTATGATGCTCCAGGTACCAATGACCAAAAAGCCAAATCTAAGATGGGTTTCCATTTAGTAGGCCTTCTCCTCTCAAAGATTTAATATACTCTGCATGCGTACATACGTGCTGTAGATTCCTCTGGGAAGGTCATAGTAGAATGAAAATCAATAACCATAATATAGTGTCATCACAGCTTTGCTTTTAGAAGAACTATGTGTTCTATTTATCACACATTACAGGTGGCCGCCATGATCCATTTTTATCTTAAAATATGTTTAGAAAAACAAACTCTGCAGTGTTCAATTGTAGCATCAAAAAAAAAAAGCCCTTCTTTTGTTTTTCATTAAAACACGTTGTCTATAGAACGTAAAAAAAAAAGCAACAATTTATTTAATTAAGTTATTTCGAGTCCATTTATAAAGATGACACCTTAATACTTGAGCTGTAGCCTTCTGTAAATAAAAACAAGTCGTAGGGTGAAGAGAGACGAATGCAACTATAAGGAAAATCAGAGAATGAGTGGCTGAGATGGACAGATTGGACTTTCCCAGCCTCACAGTAATATTTGTGCTATTTCCATGCAAGGACAAAGATGCAGGGAGACAAGGGGAGAGAGAGGGAGAGGCAGAGAGTTAGAAAGATGTGTGTGCCAGTTTTCTGTAGCGTGTGTTCCTTCCTGCTCCTGGGGTGCAGTGCGTGTGTGAGTGTGTGTGTGACTGTGTGTTGTGCAGTTTGAGGGTCACTCAGTAAGAGACTGCAGGGCAGCTCTTAGTCATCCTCACACCTCGCTCCCTTTTTACCTGACTGTCCATCTGTCAACGAATTTACCACCAGAAACAGATTTCATGCTGTAAACAAATTCAAATATTCAAATGTGTACTTATGCATAAGGTCACAGAAAACACTACGTTTTTGGAAGTGTTAATGAGTGTGGTATTGATTCTGAAGCTCGAAAGCTCTGAGTAAAGGAAAAGATACTTGTAAAACTTTAATGATATGCTGTTTTTTTAATTGTTGTCAAGGACATCACAATCTCTTTTTAGGGTCTGTAGGGAAATCACATTTAGCCTATGTCTTATTCATGTGAACCAGTTAAATAGTTTAATGATTTAATCTTAAAATCATGTAATTTAAAGGCAGCTTAACAACATTAAACCATGTGAATTCCAGTAGGAATTGTCTTTGCTTTTTTTATCTACAATAATCCAACATTTAGCTTCTAAGAACGAGTTAGAATGAGCTAAATTATTCTGGGAAAAACTGAGTTTATTCTCTTTATACCCAACTAGCTCTAGCTATTTTTATATGATGCATTTTCTCCTCAAAATGTGTCTTTAATGTATGTTTTTTCACTTATCTTGTATGTGGACTTAGATTAACTATAAATAGGTTCACCACATCTAAAGTAGATTTCATATTTATGGAAAATATGCATGATTTGTTATATCCCCGATGCATAAAAGCCCGTTACGCAGCAAAATATATGCATTAATGTCATCTGCTACTGCCAGCTAATGAACTACTGTGATAATAACTGAGACTTGATGCTGTTAATATTTCCTGGAAATACTCTAGGCAGACATTAAAGGTGATTAAACACAAACAGTGAAGACCTCTCTCACACACACAATAGTTAAGTGTGACTTCAGATGCCTGTGTTTCTAGGAGGCTGGTAATAGACTAGAAGCTGCTTTGGAGGTGAACTACTGGTTACTGTGAACTCTCTTTCAGATGTTATTTAAAGCTTGTATGGAAGCAAGGTTGTTTTGCAGATGTAGCTATGTTTCTGAACACATTAATGAACATGCAAACCTTTTCTTTTATAGCCTGTTTTTGTTGTGAATGCATGCATAGACAATCACCAGTGCATCAATACTCTCCCCTTATTCACACTTGTGGGGGAAGACATGAGGGAGGACAGGAGATGGAGACTGTCAAGTCCGAGGTTTCTAATTGAAGGTGTCATGGTCGGGTCTCCTCCTCGTCTTTCCCAGCCTCCTTGCTCTGCTCGAGGCAAATATAGCAACAGGCACCACAGGGGAGAATCAGAGGTTTGCTACTATGTTTTTTTTGGCATCTTGTAAAGTAGAATGGAAGGAATTTTATCTTTTCATCTGTTATTGTTTACGGGGTCCCACGGATATAATTACAAGGAGGAATCTTTTTTAGTTTCTGTGCTCTCTGTTGTTTGTGTGTCACATTTGGCAACTTCCTTTATTTCCCTCTCATGTGTTTCATGACGATGCTTCGACAGAATAGTGAGTGAAAGCCAAAATATTACTTGATTAGATTATAACAGTCTATCAATTAGGCTTACAGCTTAATAACTAAATGAATTAAACCATTATTCAAACTGTTATCCTCGCTGCCCTTAAGGATATGCGTGGTTTTGCGGGGGTGGCAGCGTTTCTCACCAACTGTGTTGTTGTAATATTTGAAAGCCTGCATTGAAGCAATAGATCCTGAGGTTTTAATTACTTCAGGAGCACAGCAGTATGGCCAACAAAGCATAAAAACATACTTTGACTATTGAAGTGATTAATCCTAATTAGATGCACTTTTTATCTTCAGTCATCACTTTAAGACATTTATATTCCTCTAAATATCTATTCATACTATCTATAACCAGTAGTTTAAACGTGATATATTTTCTAAATGATGACACATTTCTCTAGTTCGCTATTCAAGCCAGAGGGAGGAAATGCTAATGCTGAAACCAGAGAGCTCAGTTGTTATGTATCCTAAGGGATCATGAGGACTGTTGCTGGCATGCCTTTTTAAAGAGTGAAAGAGAAGGTGAAGCTCAGTTTACTGCTCGTTGACCTTTGATAAGTCTCCTTTTACCTTCATTTAACTATGCATTCAAGGCTAAAGTATCAGCTAATTACAAGAGAGACTCACCGGTCCTATTTGGCTGTCATACTGCACCTACTTAGAGCACAAGGCAGTCGGGTCAGCCCTCTGCAATAAAGCACTCATCATTAATATGATAGTTACGAGGAAATACAAAACCACGTTTAATGAAAAAAACATGTACTCAAAAGATGAATTGTAAGATAACAATCAAACTGAATAAACACATAAAGACATTTCTGCTGAGTACAACTGCAACCAACAATCATTTTTGCTAACAATTAATTTAGTCATTTGGACTAAAACATTTAAGGAAATTGTGAACAAAACAAAACAAATCCAAAATGTATGATATGCAGTTAATTATCAAAGAGACAACAAGCAAATATTCAATGAATGATTGTTGATTAATTTGCTCTCATTTAATTAATTGGTTGATTAAAGTTTCAACTTTAGTTACACTCCTTAAAACCTTGAGTTTAATTCCATACATATTTTAGTGTGTGTTTATCTCACATGGTCATAGGGTCTAGCTAGCTAATGCTGAGCAAACTATCCAAAACTGTTGACAGCAGGTGCTGGACCAATGTTGGGAAAATAATTATTAAACATAAACAAAGGTAAACAGTGACCTAAGAGCAATTTATTACCAAATCCGCACAAGCGACATTTTCAGTTAATGTTCTTACTGACTGATGTAGGCCTATGAGTATTACTAGATTCTGCAGGTGTAGAAAGACCAACATATCGCTCTGGGGACCAGGAATAGTAAGCCATACATCAACTACACCCCACATGGCTACACACAGGAGGATGGCTCACACCTGCTCACACACCGTACACATGTAGTAGAAACAGAACACACTGCAGACAGTTTCCATCTAGCAGATATAACAAAAGCACATTACCACTGTGACACCCTTGCTGGCTCTGTAATGCAAACTGAATGTCAGACAGACACGGTAGCCTTGACAAGTCTGTTCAGACCGTGTCAACAGCTCTTTGATCCCGGGCGGACTGCACGGACATAGCACATTTCACACACTGTGACAGTGGAACCTGTTGATTGAAAGTGCGGCCCCTATCTGAAAGAGAGCGAGAAACGGCTGGTAAGAAACACAGTGGCAGAGAGAGGAGTGAGAGTGGTGGGCGTAATTGTATCTGAAAATGAGGTTAACCACATATGTGTTCAATGGGCCCTCTAAATCACCCCAGTGTAGAACGCAGTTAAAATGAAGAGACGGATACAATGCTTAAAACCACTCGTCCTACAAGCTCTTTTGTCCCTCTTTTCACCACTGTGGTCCAGGCTACAAATAGTTCACTGTTCGATGGAACTGTTTTATGGTTTGTGAAGACATTCATGGTTCCCAGAGGATGAACCCTGCAGGCTTTTGTGATGAAACTACTTTCATATAGTACCATCTGCAGATTAAACTTTTTACTTATCAATTAATATCTCAAAATCTAACATTTGCCCAATACTTTGATTACAAAAACTAGCAAAATGTACCACAATCTCATAAGATGCACTCTTTATAATTAGGAAATGAATAAAATGCTAAACTGTTGAACTAAGATGGCTAACATAGTAAACGTTGTACTTGCTAAATGCCACCAAGCATTCTGATGTTAGCATTTAGGTCAAAGCTCACTGTACCTAATCCTCACAGGGTTGCTAGCATAACTTTAGACTCTTAGTATTTTGGTTCTTGATACTTTTGCAAACATCTCTCAAATATAATTAATGTGATATTCAGAGCTGCAACCCTGAAACACCATGACGAAACATATAGCTATGCATTTCATATCCCTTCTCTCTAACATTTTACTTTCTAAAGTTAAGAACCTGGAGTTTCTTTTGAAACCTAGCAGAAAAGCGCAGACATAAATCAGAATTTGTGAGCTTTATAAAGCTTTAAATACAGACATTAATATAACATTAAATCATGCATTCAACCTGTGTGACAGGATAAAAGGGATACAGCTCACTGGAGTTCTTTGTCATTTTTTCATAAGAGAAGACAGCTATAGGGTTATTCGGTAGCCTTGTGCTTTCCCAGTTACACTGACGTATAGTCCTGTATTCACAGTAAAAGGTCATAAGTTATTTAATACACTCCAAAGAGAGTGTTGACCATACTGTATGCAGCCAACTGATACAGCACATTAGAGTTTTTCTTATTTTTGTTCTTTAGAACCACATCATAGTTCAGTCAGTAAAAGCTAAAACTTGCTTCCGCAAGCACCTGACTTTTTAGTTTGAGGCTGCCTGCCGTCTAAAAGGTGGCCTAGAGAGTGTTTGGAGTGAAGCAAATTATTAAAGTTACAGCAGAACGAATTAAGTCCAGTTGAATGTGATCATTTCATCTAGTTATGTGATTGTCATGTGTTTATAGCTGTGTCGTTGTTATTAATGGATGTTGTAGGTGTCGAAAAGGGCTTCAAGCATTCATGCAAGTCTTAATTTCCAACAAGACGAACCGTCTAAACTTGCTATGCTTAAAGCCATTTAACTAGCTGGACAGAAAAAATCCCTTTTTGTTGAAACTGAAAAGGAAAAAAAGTCAATGATAAAAAACATGAAACAGAATAAGAAAACACGGGGTGGTGTGGGAGGGAGCAGGTGCTAATTGAAACCATCTTGCAGAAAGCACAGAATGCCATTTTGCCCCAGCTGCTGCCTTAATCTTTTCTCTGCCTAATTCAGCTCCAAATGGTACGAGCCATGCCCTCGACAGGCTGACAAATCGCTCAACACAGGCTTGAATGCTGGCGTGTGGATCAACTAGGCCAATTAGCAAAGCCCAGAGTCGCTTAGTGATGAGAGGAGTCCTGCTCCTTTCCTCCACCCAGGGTCATTAATCAGCAGTAAAGGGGCTGAAGCAACACTGCAGTTTACTGAGTCACTTTACTACTGACAATGGCCAGGTTTTCTGGCTCAATCCTCTTGACCTCAATACAGCATGACGACGTTTCTCTGTGGCTCGGCAGTTTTATGTGCAACAGAAATACACTTCGGGGCGGCTTAAGAAAGGGGCAGAGAATGAGAGGTTGTGCCATGTGTGTGTGTGTGTGTGTGTAAGTGTGTCTCTTTTCCAATGCCTGCATATTTGGGGAGGCTTTGTCTGTATGTATTAATGTCGATCTGTGAGTTCTCTCCTAGCATTTGTACATTTGCATCTGGATGAGGGCATGTGTTTGTGAGTGGATGTGTGTATACAGTATGTAAAGTACTATATGTCCAAGTATAAATGTTTGTATGTGTGCATGTGTTGCTTGCTTGGTGGTTGTAGAGAACTGGCCTTGTGCTTTTGTCTACTTGGCCCTAGCTGACCCTGGATCAGCCCTTCAGCTCTCAAAATGAGAAGCCAGGAAGCCCCCAACTCTGTCATCTGACTCACAATCAGATATTAGCGGCTCAAACACAGTCAATTAAAAATCTTAATGTCACTTTTCTAAATGTTGCTTTTCCCTCCAAATACCTAATTGTTGCCTTTTTTACCATAAGGGAAATCAGCAATGTCTTCTAACTATAACTCTGAGCTATCTTTGTGTATATCAACTGATTTACTCTTATTCACAATTTCCTAAGCAGTTCTCCATGCCTACAAAAGGCTATGCTGATTCATCTTAATTGAAGTGTTGTTTTTTGTCATCTGACTCCAGGTAGATGTGTAAGTCTCCCATCACAGGGCTAGAAATATGATTCATACACTACTACTACATAAATTAACCATGATTCATGCAGCTGAACCAAAGCCCCGCTGGAGATATACATTTGGTGTAGCTGTTATCGAAGCTGAAATCTCTGGGCCTTTTTGCTTTTTTTTATAAAGTATTTGACTCTTGCGTCATATGTGTAGTTCTGACGCACCAACCAGACCTGATGTGGTAGTCTTTGATCAACAGAGGATCTTTGATATTTATAGTGAAAACAGCTACCAGTTTAGATATCAATGTTGACATGCAGAATTAAGTTAATATCAAACCATGCTTCGATCTGACCAAAACATGTTTTTTATTCCAGTTGAAGGAAGCTAACCCTTGAGTATAAAGTTTGCTCTTTAATGCCGGATGTAAAAAAAAGGCCTTCTGAAATGTCTTCAGTCAGCCTCTTTATGTGGACGTGGATCCAACATGAAGACACTTGAACTGCAAATCATTAAACAAAAATCACATGAGAGATTGTTGTTGTTATTGTTATTATAACCTACTAACGAGACCAAACAGGGCTGTTGTCTAAACCCCTGAGTTTACTAAATCAAAAATAGGTGTTTCTTAGAAAAACATTTTAAAGAAAAACTATTTGCTATCTTCTCTTTACTGTTACAGAGAAATGCTTCTTAGGAGCTTATTGTGAAATCCGTCGATATCACAGATTCATGACAAAATGAAACATTTAAGACTTGCAGCAATGGGAATTGTGAGCATCAGGGGTCCAGAGCTCATCAGCATGCAGATTCTCTGAGAATAAATGTAAGAAGGGGATGCAGGGTTGTTGAAGCTGTCAAATGTATCTGCTCATTGCTTTGATGTAAAGAGAGTAGGAGAAAGAGTACAAGGCAAGGAACAGGGCAAAAGCACACATCAAAGCATGTATATTTTAGTAGCAATTGTACCAAATTGTATCAGTTGTATATCAGCAGCTGCAGCACAGTGTCGGCCTGCCATGGAGAATAAACCCCAGTTGTTTATATCTTGTATTGTCTTTTTTACGAATGTGTTAACCAACTGAAAAGCGTTAAAACCGAAGCACTTTTGAATATCAAAGGTTGGTTTTTCCTACCACAGAAAATACTTTTGATGAAGGTCAATGTTTCATAAGCAACTTATCCTGAGTCTCTGTATTTGATAAAGGAATCTGAAAGATAGAGAGAATATGAAAAGCAAGACCTGTGAAAGAATTTATGAAAAGGTGACTATAATTAGAAGGAAATAAAATGTGTTTCTGAAATGTTCCAAGACCAATTTAGCCTTGAATTCACTGCTCCCAAACAAATTAGTCTAGGACATTTAGTGCCGCAAGAGTGGAAGATGCTCTGATGTGGATGTGTGGTATCAGCGTGTCTCCAGGCATCAGACTAGAACTTGGCTGTGACCTTTGCCCTTTACCCGACCGCCTGCTCTGTGTGTGTGTAGGCTGCGCACATAGAAGCATGAGTCATTGGATAGTTGATACCTCAGGCGTGACTGTGTTCGAGCATGTATGTATATTTTGTGAAGATGCAATATTGTTTGAATTGTGTTGGTTACATATCTCAATGATAGCCAGTCTATTTTGGTCCTGTCTGTGTCAGCCTGAGAGTCTCTATATGGACCACAGCTAGCTAGACTCATTACGTTACTACCACTGTGTGACACCTGATACACGGACACAGCTACACGGACCACTGCAGGTGATACATCACTGACTAGACGTGTGTGTGTGTGTGTGTGTGTGTGTGTGTGTGTGTGTGTGTGTGTGTGTGTGTGTGTGTGTGTGTGTGTGTGTGTGTGTGTGTGTGTGTGTGTGTGTGTGTGTGTGTGTGTGTGTGTGTGTGTGTGTGTGTGTGTGTGTGTGTGTGTGTGTGTGTGTGTGGTGTGTGTGTGTGTGTGTGTGTGTGTTTCTGTGTGTGTATGTGAGGAGACAAGAGAACCAGACGTAGTATGCCCTATTGATTTTTCACTGTAGGTGTAAGTGCATGCTGGTGTGTCTGTTTTGCTATAGATCATAAGTCGTGATTGAAAGTGTTTATGTGTGCATCAATCGATCAATCAATCAATCAATACATGTCATGTGGCACAATAAATCGAAAGCTACAACTCCAGTTAAATTCCAATTTGAAATATGTGAAATTATATACACAATGTGTCTTTGTGCAAATACATACCTCAAAGGCATAAACGTGTATTTGCATGTAGGTGTGTGTATGCTTGAACCTGGGTATGTGTGTGTGTGATGGAGTCTGTGTATGAAGTCATATTTAATTCATGAGACAGGATCACTATTTCCCCTGTGTGGCTCAGAGATGTCTGGCAGCCAAACGCTCCCACCTGTAGTTCGGAATAATTGATCCATTCCCCCTGTGGCCGTTTTTTCATACAAACACTATTAGTTCTGCAAAGACTGTGTATGTGTGTGTGTGTGTGTGTGTGTGTGTGTGTGTGTGTGTGTGTGTGTGTGTGTGTGTGTGTGTGTGTGTGTGTGTGTGTGTGTGTGTGTGTGTGTGTGTGTGTGTGTGTGTGTGTGTGTGTGTGTGTGTGTGTGTGTGTGTGTTCATTTCTATGTCTAGCTGGCATTCGTCTATATGCTCATTTTTCAGGCATGTAATAGCTAGCAGCTAATGACAAGGAAAACAATCACTTATATTATATATTATATAACAAGACCCAGACTTAGGCACGATGGAGATTTTAGGTTAATTAATTACGTCAGCAGGCTATGTTCATATTGACATGATGTTGTTAAGTAGGTATAATCTTTACCATGTTCCCAAAATGTATTAAGCATGTTAGCATGCTTGCTTATACTCGGTTATGTACACTAAAACCTAAAGTATGAGTTTGCAGCTAATAGTTCATAAATTAAAGTATTAAGGAAACAATGTCGGCATTGTTTAGAGCTTGGCAATTTATCGATATTGTATTATGATATGCTACCCAGACATGCATAATCAAACACAGATCTCAGTAGACATGGAGGCAAGGTGGTAACTGCCATCACTGCAGACCTGCAGGGCTGTGAGGGAGGAGACTGAGGACAGCAGTAGGGCAGTGAAGCAATCTGACAGGGCCGATTCACCTTGAACCTCACTCAAAGTCCTCCGTTCTCCAAACCAATCAGATGTTATGAGGTTTCCCCCCTCTGTTACTATACGTCAACACACAGCAGTTCAGTGAGTTTGTGACGAATGTTTTGTTATGCTTCGTTTGAGCAGCCTCCCTGCTGTGCTGAAACTCCCCTGAGGTGTTTTCTACTCTGTTGCAACTCCCCTCTCCCTTGCAGAAATTACATAATTATTTCTATATGCACACACTGCATACTCAAACAATCAAAAACATGCATATTCATACAGCAGGGTGTTGTGGCGATGAAGATACAGTAATTGTCAGACACAAACACAGTTCTGGGAAAGTGTTGTGTACGCCCTTCTAGGAGACACAAGGAGAACGCTTATTATTGTTTCTCTTTTCTTTTCTCATCTTTGTGTCATCCTATCTGTTCTATTATTCCTCCTGTTCACCTCTTTTCTTTTTATTGTGATGTACACTAGTTGAATAAGTGGTCTTTGTATGCAGCTTTATCGTTGCTTTCAAGGTCACATATCCACTCTCTGTGTTTGTGTCCCTACTGGATCTCTTTGTCCTCTATGCTTAAAAGATGCATAATTGAATGTATGTGCTGAAATTGAATTTCCAGGCCTTTGTTGTAGCTGCAGCTCATTTCCTCCCCTCTTAAGGCAAACACTGCTTGTGCCTATATCATGTACATGTATCTTCCAAGGGTGGTGATAAAACAAATCAGACTTATCATTTGATATACTGATGTAATTTAGTGTGCTACAGAGCCATAACGGTAAACCAAGATATTGCCATTACTTTGTACACGGTTTTCCTGTACAGGGAAATTAAAGGTGCCCTGCCTTGCTTCAAATCCTTTGATGTATGTCCCAAAAACTGAGATAAATACTTAACCGCAGTGTGGTGCCAAGTGAACATAATGGATATGTTAGCTAATTAAAACTGTCCCATAAAGGCCATCTCTACAAGATATGGTACATTTGTATATAGATAAAACAAGATGAATGGCATAAGGCCTTAATGAAAAGTGTTAAAAACTGGAAAAAAATGAAATATCCTGCTCAAAATACAACTTTCTACTGTCGTCAAGTCCCTCTAACTCAGGTAACTGGCCATCGTTCGCTTCCAGTCTCAATGGAGGACTGATGGTTATGGATCATGTGACCTGGAGCTCTGGGAATCTCAGATCTGCCACTCACTGCAATGGCAGCAGTTCAGAGGTCGCACTATTGAAACCAGGGGCTTCTGGGAAAATAAATAAAACATGTATGTTTATGCTTCTTTAAGGGATGTTGACATAGAGTACGTGAACAGATACATGGACTTAAAAAATGGCCTGAAAAGAGATGACATGTTCTCTTCGCATTTTCTTTTTTCCTGATTTAAGTCCAGCTTTATATCCCTGTGTGAGAGACAAAGACTTGTGGAAGTGACCATGGCGGTAAACAATACCCGGATATAGTTTCCCTTTGCACTCTATCAACATTTGATGAGAACTTGACAGGCTGGTACTGCTCTCTGCTGTATGTACAGTAAGATACAGGTTATCTATCAGGCTACTCTACGATTCTCTGTCATTCAGCACTTACGCAGGAAGAGCTTTCCATTCATCTCTCACTGTGCACTAACATGCACGTTAGCCTGTCATTTGTCTTTGTGTTTGCACACTTTGGACCAGTGTATCAGGTTATTTATAGTGTCTATTGGCCAGTGTGTTTCACTTCTCCGTCGCAGTGGGGTTCAGTACACACTGTTCCAGCCCTGGCCAGAATCAAGCCTAAAAATAACCAAGAGAGGAAAAAACACCTCCCTCTCCCTCTCCCTCTCCGTACCTCTCATCTCCTCCTCATTTCTCTTGCCTGAAATGACAAACAATTTACAGAAAGACCTTAGCCATACCAAGGGAGGAACAGAGCGTTTTACACAATGAGCAGCCTGGTTTGGAGGAAGCTTTTCTGTCTGTTGATTTAAAGGGAATGACAATCAGATGGCCACAGTAAATACATTGAGTAGACATTAAGAGAACTTCTCCCCTGAATGCCCAATATGTAATATTTCTGCCAATAGGGATCTCTTTATAAAAGTAATAACGAAAGATGCAGTTTGGTAGCGTGGGATCAAGAGATTATGTTTTCCTTACCACCATTACAAGTATTGCAGTCATCTTCTCCCAGTTTGGATTCCTTTATTGTTTTTTTACAAGGAGACAAATTATAAACAGAAGAATCCTCCTCTCAAACGTTCGGATTGATTTTTAACAGGAAAACTTTTCCTGTTAAAGAAACAACAACATGTGTTTCCCTGGTGGGGCAGAGAGGCTGCGAGCTAAATGCTAAAGTTCACTCTGCTTGTTTCTCTCATTGCTTATGATTCAGACTTCGAAGACTAAAATCCTTCATCTGGTTAAAAATATTTGTAAAACGACCCAAATAAAAAAGTGCCTTAAATGTATACAGCTTCTGGCTGACAGCGCTGAAGCATGTGGAAACTGAAATGCCATTATAGGCGACCAAATATACCTTTTACTTGATTAAAATTACTTATTTGTTTTAGCTTAATTTTTTCTTTTTTAAATACACAATTCAAAAGAAATATTGTAATTTTTCGATATTTTAATGCGGAAATATTACGTATTATACCTCTAAGTAACTTCACCAAAAAGGCACTAAAATCTTGTAGATGCAAGAGTATGATAGATGTTTGAGCAGATAGAAAAAGATCCTTCAAACATCCATGTCTACAGTCATAGGAACACTAAACCCGTGTGGATTTGTTCCCTCCCTCTCCACCTATTCATCCGCCCTGCACACTTCCTTCTTTTTCTCTTGTGGATCTTGGATCAAAGCCTCACTTCTCTTTGTGTTCAGATGCACTCTGGGAGCTCGGATCAATTGAATGAGTCTGGAAGGTATTGAGTTAATCCAGCGCTGCTCCCTTATCTCCACCGCAAGCTTTTCATCTGGGCAACAGCACAGCATCATTCCATTAACAGTTAGTCGGTAGATAACCAATGTCACCAGATTAGTCAGGGCAAAATCTTCACTTTAAAGGATCCGTGGTTGATAGATGTGGACGGGGAGGTTGAGAAATGCCACAGTGTATTAGAACAGGTCTTTAATGCACACCAATGGAGACAAACATATAAAGCCTCCCTGCATACACTCCCTGGAAAGAAAGCGTTTATGTTGTGTAAGCTGCTTTGTAATGCCAAAAGCCCCTTATCTCTATGCTTCTGCAATTCCTCTGGTGAAACAAAGCCCATAGTAATTAATCATAGTATCCCTGACGATACAGTATGTCTCTGTGTCACCTCTGCTCCTACTGCTTCACAAAGCTCTCCCTGAGAGGACTTCAACTATCTGGAGACACTTCTAACCCAGTTTCCTAGTGCCTGAGTCATACCAAGGATTTTATAGTGGCATTACCATAACACAAATAATACATATTTAATTAGATATTCAACAGGGTGTCTCTTTGTGTGTGTTTATTCATCTTTCTGTCACCAAGAGTGAGTGTGAACAAACAACGTGACATATTTGTCCTAATTCAACACAATTCTAGCAGGTGTAAATGTAAAGTGTCTCCACTGATTTGATATTGTTTGGTTGGGTGCGTGTAACATCGTAAACTCCCAGTGCCTCTTAAGACTGCTTTTAAATTAATGTTTTTTACGGTGTGTGTGTGCGTCAGTAATTGCATGCGCTTAACATTTTACGACAGGGATTATAGCCACAGATAGCACTGTCTCTGTCTTCTTTAAGCCCGAGTAAGCCTGACACACACACACACACACACACACACACACACACACACACACACACACACACACACACACACACACACACACACACACACACACACACACACGTTTATTCCTTTCACTATACACTTCTTAATGGCCTTCTTCACCTCTGAACTGAGATCACTGTCGGGTCAGTCTGCTCAGCTCCGGACTGCCGCACCAGCAGACACTCAAGCTGGTCTGAGATCAGTACGAAACACAGGTGGCAATGAACGAGTGGGTGTGTGGCTGCTGAGGGTGTGAGGAGTGTTGATGGATGGAGGGAGAGGAAGAACTACCAACGTCATTATGAAGTGATTCACATATTGTAGGCTGAGGGGAAGAAAAGAGAAACCCAATGGTTGCACTCACAGTTACTCCTGCTGAGTAAATGTGTGTCACAGACCTGAAGCACAGAAAATGGAATACACACAGCATGTGTTCTGCATGTAAGTGAATGTTTTTTTTTTTTTTAATTGACAGCAAAGTGGGCAATTTGTGGGCTGAGAGATTGAATGTTTGACTGTGGGACGATTCGGAGGTGGATGTGATGTGGGAATGAACACTGAGGTCAACACCAAAACAATGGCTAAAACACTCGGCATTAGCAGACAAAGCTGATTTATAAACACTTTTATTTGGTAATAATACAAGGGTTTTTGTTTCCTTAGAACCTTGCTGTTAAGCTTTTTGGAGAACGCTACATTTCAGGAGTACCTTGAGAGTATTTCGTCACAAATGTCATGAAGGACCATTTGGACTCAATAATTATCCAACAAGAATTTGGTTTACAAAGGTCAAGGTCACTATGGCCTCACAAAACATGTTTTGCTATAACTCGAGAATACTTTAGCTAGTTATGACAAATTCATACAAATATCCGCAATGATAAGACACTGAAGTGATGACAATTGATAATGACATGGATGTAAACGGCAACTTCTGCAAGACGATGCATTCAGGCACAAAAGTCCCAAGATACCCTGAAGTGTCGTGTTATGGAGTTTATTAGATAATTGGTCATAAATCATTAAAGTGTTGGACAATTTAAAGTGTTGACCCACTGATGGTGCTACGTGACATTTCAGGTGATCACCAACATGACTATATTTCACCCTGATGGGAAATGTCAACCTGGTGATGGCGCTAGAAGAAAAGTCAGGGACTCATCAAAGTTAAGAGGATTAATTTTGCTTATGTGTACCGTGTGGGTAAATTCATGGCAATACATGTAATGGGCACCGAACAATTTGATGGTTTGACCAACATTGCTATCCCAAGAGCCATATGGCTGAAAAGTACCCACTGCTTTTGTTTCGAAGTACATTTCATTGAGAAAATGACAGATGGCACAGATGACATTGTCAGAGCCTAGATAAATCACTTTGTGCTACTATTTCTCAGTTTTTTATCAAGGGTATCGAATATCAGGGTAGGATTTGGATTATGTTGATGAAAATAATCAATATGATGGAAATACTGACGACAACAATCATCTTAATTTGTAATGCATCTATTCTTCCGAAATGTATCTAACTGTCTGTGCAGCCATTTGCACGGACAGTTGAATCCCCTGCTGTTTCTTGGACATCTCAGGAAACAAATGTCTCTTTTTTAATCAATGGCAGTCAGATTGTTTGGCAACTTTCACGTGGCTGGCAGAGTTAGACAAAAACACAAATTTAATGACGGGAGAGCACAAAAGCAGGCAGCTTGACAATGAAAGAAGCAGACAGATTGTGTGACAATGAAAAGAAAGAAAGATTGAGGAATTTGGCAGAAAAAAATGCAGTTTGATTCAGTAGTAAGTAGAGAGTTTTAAAGAGGGAGTCACAGATGTCCACGATTTCGCTTCTTCTTACTGATCTACGCCTGCGTCCAAATGTAAATGCCAATGTCACTGATGTGAGCGCGGCGTCATGTGCCATGTTTGACATGTCACGCTCAATGACACTTTGGTCGATGCAGATCCCAGTTCAGTGGAAGACGATGCTACAATCAGCATAAACCCAACAGATTGAAAAGAGCCGATGGCTGCAGAACGCACAAGATTCTATAATGACATTTTTTGAGTGGGTGTGAGCGTGGGAGCCCACATGCATGTGAGTCTGTTTGTCTGTCTGCACTTGTTTGTTTGTCCGTAAATGAGAGGCTTGTCAAACAGTTGATTGATGATCATTTACATGCACAGTCTTTCTCTAACTGCTCTTCATTTATCCCTTTATCTCTGAACCATTTTTCAGACAACATGCACGAAACAGAAGAAGGATGTCATACCTGTGTGTTTAAAATAATTTGATTCTAGTTGTGGGGGCACCGCACCGCAAGAAAAGCCAAAGGCCCCTTAACCTATTCGGGTGGTCCATGCATCCACCCCCCCCCCCCCTCAAATAAGATAATACATGCGAGTTCATGGCTGCTGTAGACAACGATCTTGTTGCTCTGTTTTGCGTTGTTAATGAGTGAAACACACCAGAGTTGAGGATCTGTGGGGTTTATTCTCCCAGAAATATCATTTACAATTTACAATTCAGGCATTTCGCAGACGCCTTATTCCAAAGCGACTTACAATGACCAATTACAGGGACATTCTCCCTGGAGTAACCGAGGGATAAGTGCCTTACTCAAGGGCACACTAGTAGTGGTGTTCCAGGCAGGATTTAAACTCGCAATCTTTCCGATCATCAGCCCACCTCACTATCCATTAGACTACAAAAAAAAAAAAAACATTAAAAAAAAAAAAAAAGATAATATATATATATTTTTTTTATGAGATCCATGTGTGGCGGACGATATTTATTTGTGGCGGACGATATTTAATTTTGGCGGCCCGCCAGAAATAAATCAATGGATGGGAAACACTGGGGGGATTAGGTTGTTGAACGCACTTTAATTGTGTCATGTTGTGTTATAAACTTTTCCTGTAAATATGTCTTCTCTCTTTTCCCTCAGTGTGCTGTTTTGTGGTCCACAAACGGTGCCATGAGTTCGTCACCTTCTCCTGTCCTGGAGCAGACAAGGGTCCCGACACAGACGTAAGTTCAGCCTTTTGTATAAACATACATCTATGTTCACACAAAGACACACAATAAAAACAAATGTTGTTGCGGTATTACAAGACAGTATGGCACGCCATCTGTAGTTGAAGAACAGGGTCAATATTAACCTGCTGCATTCATCGCTTTGATCCATTTGATCAAGGGAAGTAATGCAGATTAAGATTTGAATCCTATTCACATTTGAATACTTTATCTATTTTTAAATACATGAAGTTGTAATCTAAATGTTTACCACAGAAACGTCATGGTCTTTTTTAACCATGTCTCTGAACCTCTCTTCTTTGAATATTTCAATAACTACCTTTTAAATCACATATTGTATGTTGTATTGAGTCTGCTCATCCCATGAGTCTTTACAGATTCTACACTTAAATTACGATTTATTTTGTTGATACTCTCTCAACTGTCCTTAAAGACCTAATGCAATCAAATCTAATCGAACTGTACTGTTTTAAAACACTTGGTACACCAGTGTATCAATATTATATTAGGAAAGAGAGTACTGCAATGTATCATCATATTGATTTTAGTTTTGTGTCAGCCTGTGAAATTCCACCCTCTACCTGCACTATATATCCCGTGGAGCACTTCTCTGTTTGCTTCCATCAGGTGTGACCACATTGCCCCTCATTAGCCTCGTATCTTTCCCCCAAAGCGTATCTGATGCTGTCAGGGCAGGGTGTTGGTGTTTTATCAGTGTTAGAGTCTGACCTGCGGGGCCCTTTGGGATGCAGTCTCTCTGTTTGGAGAGTGTGTGTGTCTCCTCTTCCCTCCAGCCAGGCATGGGATCTGTCCTTGTTTAGATAAGAGTGGAGGTCACAACCACATCATGCCCCAATGTGTGAGTGCTACATGCAACAAGCCCATATCACATCCAGCTTGTGCATAATGACTGGGGAAATGAGTGCATTTCTTTACTAAACTACTGTAATATGGATTACATTTAATGAATGATATTTCCTGCTATTCTATTTTAGAAGTAATGTATTTAGGGCATGTATCCACACTGCTTTTCTTCTGCTGAAAGGCACTGGCATAGATTTTTCTTTGAACATTTGTTGACAGCATATCACCATTCTGACCAAAGTTGTATGACAGACAGGCATCGCCCCTTTGCTTTTTATTATCTACTTGGGCTACTTTCTTTTCGCTTTACATTGTTTTACCCATGAGCATCAAAACGAGGATGCTTTACTTCTTACTGGATTGTAAATATATAATATATATCAACTAATCAATTATATTGGGCTACCCGTCAATACATTAAGTAATTACAATAAGCTCCACCAGATATATATAGGGAATAAACACATTAACATAACACTAATTATAAACCAGTAATATAATATACATTACTCCCAATTGGCTCATTCTGCATTGTGAACACTTACGCCTGGTACTGTAAGTACTCTTTGATACTAAATCATATGTACTTTAACATAACAGAGTTAATTTTTTTATATCTGAGTACTTCTCCCATCATCAGTGGTAATTTCTACATCTCTACCATACAACAACAAGTAAAACAATCAGACGCTGGTTTTCTCGCGCTTCAGCCTCACCAGACTGAAAGTCTTGCTAATGAATGTTCGCTGAGCTGAGCCAATTAAGATACCCATATCCTCTCATGTTTACACGAACAAGAACATACAAATGTTTTACACATTTCATTAACTGCTATAAAGATACTCTGTTTGTTAAGCGCCTCGTTGCTGCAATTCTCATGTTCTTATCATTAAAAAAGTCAGAAGCCCTGTAAGTATTTTAAAATTAAGTGAATCTGTGGCATCCAAGGCAATCAAGAGTACACTGAAGCCTTGTGTTTTATCAACTTTCAATCAATGCAGTGGCTCTGTGTTGATTTCTATTCATCTTACCTTTCTTTGCTAAGACTTATTTGTTCTCTCTCCTTTCAATTATCATTGTTCATTTTCACTGCTGGGCAACCTTCTTGCTATTCAACCATCCATCTCTTCAGCTATATCTGTCTGTCTTCCTGCCTCCCCATTTTTCTCTGTCTTTCTATGACTTTTTGATCTGTCTGTCTCGTCTGTCTCTCTCTCTACCCATCTCGCTCTTTCTTTATCCCTCTCACATTACACACACAAGCACACACACACCTGCATCTAGTGCTCATTGTTTATTTTGGTGGTTCTGTTCTGTTCCCATTATCTACCACCTGGCTTTGGCACAGTGCAAGTGGAGAGCCCTTTGGGGACGTACCTCTTTGAATTCCAAATGGTGATTATACGGGGCTCGCTCATGCACAAACAAAGCACTTGGTTTCCTTTTATCTTGTCAGTGTTTGACCCTTTTCTCATTTAAAACAGTTCTGTGCATGTTAAGTTTGGAAAAATGGGCCAGTTAGTTTGTTATTGTGTATTGGATAGTTTGGAATCACAAAGTCCTTCATTAAAAAACTGATGCAGCGTTAGACCAGCAAATCCTAATGTTCTATGAGGCATAATCAATGTTTATTCCATCAGTTTCTGGTAAAGCTATACAAATACACAAAATAATGAATGCTTTAAAACTGATATTGAGTTTTGTTGGATAGGCTTTTTTTTTAAGATGGCTTAAAACAGCCTCATAGCAAATGACATGACTCAATAACACCTATCCATCTATCCCTCTTGCTCATCATCACTCCGTCTACACTCCTCGACCTTTTCCCCTCCGCCTCTGAATCAGCGTGGCGTCATCTCGCTTGAGGCTCGGACAAACACACGTACTGTACGCACTTTCCCCCTTTGCACTGTGGTTCGTGAGTAATCCTCGTGTCTGCCTTGGCGAGTGCATGTCGTCATCTGTCCAGCAGATGCTTTGATCCACTCGCAGAAGAGAGGGAGATGTTCGCATTAGCATTTGAGTGAAAAGCGCTCTCTCTCTTCTCTTCTGTTTTTCATTCAGCACACTGTGAGGCGTGGGTGGTAAATAGTGCTGTATTATCAGTCAAGGATCACTCTGAAAACAGTGAATGAAGGTGACTCATCCATAGAGAAACAGTATGGGTTTCAGAAACCAGATTACACAGATGGGCATTATAGGCCTCAATAATAGATCAAACTCTTTTAAAATCATGGTATCCCCTTCTTCTGTAAAATTACCAGTCACAGATTTGCTCAAGAGTGACCGAGGAGATTATGCTTTACACGGGTATATCGCTGTTGGCAGATCCCCTCTCCATCCATCTGTCTTTTGCCCTGTTCATTAACAAATCTGCTGCAGAGCGTTTGCATGTGTTTCATGTATTTTAGATGGCATTTTCTTTCTTTTTTCATCCTGCTCCATATGTTTGATTCATCACGTGTTTTTCCCCTGCTGGACACTTTGTCTAGTTGACTATGGGACTTGGGAATTGGTGTGGTGTGAATATTTCTCTTTTTAAATTAATACTGTATATGTTTCAAGCTAAATAGAAATGAAACCCAAGGCTGGCTCGACAATGCAGGTGAAATAATCAACCCCTCGTGAAGTAAAGACAACAACCCAAATTATTTGGACATTTCCCTGAATAATATTTTCTTATTTGATACATACACCGAGAGATCCCAATCTTTTAGCCACAATTTCTCAACGCGAAGGGTTACTAATGAAAATTACTTTTTTGGTTCAACCAACTCTACAAATACAAATCATTGATTGTCAAAATAGTTGCAGATTCATTTTCAATGAACTTTTCAATGAAACATCCTTTCAAGGTTGCTTGCCATACTCAAAAGAGAGGAACTGGAATGCTTTATTAAGTATGTTCAAGTGCAACAGTAATAAAGGAATAAAACCTTAAAATATCATGTAAAGAATATGCTCTAAATTGATGGACCACAGCTTTGTAACTGCAAACAATATAAAAGCTGGTCCTCCCAGTTTTCAGGTAGGATCCGGAGTGAGGAGTATCCACTATTAAAGTGGACAAGTTGCTGTGTGACCACCAACACTGCAGTTCCATGTCTAATGTAGGTATTTCGTCCTTTCCTATTATTTCTAGCCCGGGCATAATTGAACTGAGAACAACACTGTAAAACTCTTAAAAACCCCTCATAAAGTAAGTATCTACGCAAACTACTACCGCCGCCCTCCACCCTGTGCCCCTCATTACTGCAGTCATCAGCGCTCAGGCCTGTTGACACTCTGACTCTGCTGAAACCTACACTTTTGACTAAATTGGTTTGACGAGCCGAGCAAGAGGCATCATTAGCCACTGGATGCTTTGCTAAGTGAGAGTAGCGCTGAGAAAATGAGAACGGTGGGAAAAGTGAGCAGGGCTCGCTACAAGAAGATTATTGAGTGCCTGCAATTTTTTCCCCCGAGCTGAGAACACGCAACCTTATTTCCTAGACATGCCATTTTCTTACACATACTGTACATATAGCACATGGTGAAGTGGCCATATTATGATCATTTTAAGGTTCATATTTGTATTTTGTGCCTCTACTGCAGTGGTTCCCAAAGTGGGGGGCGCTTATAAAAAATCATAATTTGAAAAAGATTATTGATTCGAAAATAATATGATATAGTACAGTACTATTACGTCTGGGTCTCTGTGTTTCATTAAAGCTCGGCTCTGTGTGTTTGTGTGGAACGAGCCATTTTGTGTGCGTGCACGAGAGAGAGAGAGAGCGCACCGGTACCGGAGATCGTTGTTGTTAGCTTCTGGTGCTAGCGAGCTACGCTAACGGATATAAGGAGTTTTTTCAACAACAAAGTGGAGGAGAGTCCTCTCCTGTCAGACTGAGAGGCTCAGTGAGCTAAAGGACTCTCTCAGTGTTATCTCAGTGGGTCTCAAACGTTTTGGTCACGATTAATGTAAACAATTATTTCCGAGGCACACATTTATATGAATATATGAATAAGAGAATAAATGAAAAACAGGTATGAAATACTATATGACAGTAAAACAAGAATAAAGTTTAAAAGGGTGATTTGTAAAACATCCATAAAGAAAAAGTAAATCTGTTTACAGTTCTGTTTCATATAGGTGTTGAGAGATGTATCCATAGATCTCTTCATTTTGCTCTCAAAGTGCACCAGATTGATGCTTTTAACTTCAATATTTAAAAATAAATCTTCCCGGGGGAGCTTTCCCCTGGACCCCCCTATGTGAGGTCCACACACCACCTATAAAAATAGCACATTACCCCTGCTTACACCTATATGCCGTGAGCTGATTATCGAGCCTTCATTATAACTGTCACGGGTACACTGTGTATTTGCGTGGGGAGTGTTGCAGTAGAAAATTCCACTGTAGCGCCCGGTACATTAATGGGAAACCCTACATGTTTGAGCACCCTCTATGAAACGTCAAGTTACCCCACAGCACCCCCAAAATAAATCTCTGGCGCCGCCACTGAGCCTGACTTGTGTTGGGGGGGCCCGAGTTTTTTTTCTCCAAAGGGGGGGCCTGACAGAAAAAGTTTGAGAACCACTGCTCTACTGTGACATGTTTATATGCTCTCATGTTCAAAAAGTACTTAATTCTTCTTATACTGCCTCCACCTCTTTCATCCTCTTTCTGAAACCAGAGCCAAGTCTGCTCTGATTCAACTGGCCTGCTCTGTTGTGATTGGTCAACTGCTTAGAGATGTCCCACCCCTTAGCTTATCACGTACCATGTATCGGCGCGCTTGCCAATAGGAGTACAAGTGTAACATAGGGACGTCATTACGGAGGTACACAAAGGAGTCCAATCAAGGCATTTGAGGACGGAACCTCTGCAGACCATTCACATGCACAAACAGCTATATAACACACTATAGGAAAGGGAAGACCTAAAAAGGCATAGTAGGGCCTCTTTAATCATTTCATATCCACTGTCAAAATGATTAGATTAGACATTATCCCCTTAAATCACTTAACAATGTTCATCACTTTATGAACATAAACGTGTGACTCATTCATGAGTCATTGGACAAAGATCCATTTCATCATCACAGAAGGTATAATTGAGTAATAAATGGCCTCCAGAAAAACAACAAAATCAACAGTTTCTATTCAGTAGTTAACCATCAGTTTTTAACCAAATGGGGTCATCTGTAATCCAGCTGCAGTTTGTCAGTGAGATTACCACACAGAGCCAGTCTGAGAATCTGTCATGTTTTTGTTCTCCAAAAAATGAATTATTAGTGCCTGAGCTACAATAATACCTGCTGTGTGTTACTGTAAGGACAGTGAAGTTGGGGTTGACACAGTATAACAATTTTCTGTACAACTCTCCACTACAGAGAGTATAGAAACAACCAGACCAGGTTTTTTTATATTTACATTTATGATGTAAATGTAATTTATACGTATACTTTAACCGGTACCAACTGATAGTGTTTATTTGTTAGTCTTTCCCAGCATAACAACGTATCTCCAGATGGTGATTAAGAATTTTAAATGATGATCTTACTTCTTAAGCTAAATTAACAACTAAGAAAAACCCACTCATCTTAAAATTGTATTGTCAAAAAGCTGAAAACAGGAATGTTGTTCTAGCCTCAGAAAAGGTTGACCTTTTCATTACAGCAATGCTATTAAATGAGCACTAGTTCACAATCAATTGTTTCTTGTGTTTGAAATCATAATCTAGACTCTGTTGTCTCACTGCTTTTACCATCAAAATTAATTGTTTCTGGATCGCTTGAATATAAGTGCACAATTAGTCTCTGCATGCCTGAAAACCCAGAGCAGCTTGTTTTGTTGATGTTCTACTTGTTTGTGCAGAATATCAAAGAGGGCTGGCTGGTTTACTGCCTGATGCACAGGACTTGTCAACAACCTGGCGACTGTCTACCTGTATAAACAGAGAGGAAAGAGAAAGCTTGAGCATAGCTCTGACTCAGATGAAAAGAGTTGCTGCATGTTTCTGCATCACTTTGACACATTGACAGGTGTTTTGCTGAAACATGGCAAATCCCTTGTTTCTTGCTTCTCCAGGTGCTTTGATTATACCTTTTTAATAGCTGATACAGTTACACGGCAACAGTGTGGTTCATAAGCTATTTCTCCTCTTATTTCACCTACAATTTGTCTTTGCTTTGCTCAAAATATGTTCCCTCTCAACTCTGTCACTTTCTCAGTATCAGTGCTGAAAGTCATCTGTTTTAGCATTAGCTCTTCTAGGTAGCATACATTTCAAATACGTCTCCCAACATTAGCCTGCCAGTGAGAGGCATTACCCTCAGCAACAGCTGGGAGGGCTAGCTAACAACACGTCTGCTACTACGGCTTACACAATGACAAATCTCTCCACATGTTAATGCTGAAGTGCACACAGAGCCGATTACTGCTTAGAGTCAAGCCCCGCCCGGTGCATCAACATAAGATGCAGCTACAAGAGCAGGCAGGGGTACAAATTAACATGATGATATCTCCACAAGATAATAAGTCAGAGAGAGGTCAGCTTAAAAGACAAACATTTGTCATTGTGTCATTAACCCAGAGGAACAGATTGTCCTGTAGATTACAGCCTTTATGATTATGTAAGGCCGCCACACGCTGTGAACCTGAGGCTGCTCTTCAGTCACAAATCACAATCTGTCTGACTGTTAAGTAGTAGGCAATGTTACTCCAGGCTGAGCAGATGTCCCACACTGACGCAGCCTCCGGTCATGTCACACAGATTGCTCTCAATTAGTGGAATGAAGTGCAAATATTTTTTTTCTACTTTACTGCTATTGGTTTGCTTTAAAAGTCAGAGGAGATTGTTTATACTGTCAGGATCAGAGCAGATTTAGTGTACCCAAACAGTGCATTAGCGTTTTTTTGTGGGGCAAGCAAGTGGGTTTTTTAGGCAACGTATTGCCCTGTGCAAATGGAGTGAAAAGCACACTCACAAACATGACTTCATGATGAAATGAAGTTCGATAACTCAATGGCTGGCTTTGAATAAAACTGAGAAATGATGTCAAGTGTAAATAACATTATCCACATGTCTGCCCCGGAAAGGATTAATATCACTTATCAGCGCAGGAAATGTTAAAATGTTATGAAATGTTAATCTCTTGACCTCTTAGAGAATCAAACCCAGTCCAAATTCTACTCCTGTACTCTACTAACACACTGTAGTGATCTACTTTTTCGTTAGATTATAAAAAAAACTCCTTATATTTATTTGTAGATGTTTTACAGTCCCTCATCTTAAGTGGCAAAAACTGTCAAGCGCTTATAAAACCTTGAGAAACATTTCATAAATTTCATAAATAATGAGACAAAGAGTTTGTTATTCAGATGAAAACAATCAATGTTATCATTAGATATTTGTTATAATTTAGTTTTTGGGAAGCGGGTTATATTTCCGACATGCAAATGAAGATAAATTCATAACAACATATTTGTATTTATTCCAAATCAACAAGTCTGAAATTATCAGATGTCTGAACAGCTGGAAACTAAGAGCAATTACATAAGCTGCTGATTTAATCACAGATATTAAATTGCAATCTGCATTTGTCGCTCACTTGTCTGGTTATATAAGCCAGTGTTGGTCTTTTTATGAATGTTGGGGTTTATTGGGCACACTGTGGGTTTCCACTGCTGTCTCAAGTCAGGAAACAATGATGGAGAATATGAGTGGTGCAAGACACTGACTGCCATGGGAAACCTGTCCTTTACTGGATATTCAGCAACAGAAAATGTATGCTACATTTCTTTTTTATCACACCGCCTGACCTTATTCTGGACCTGATCGCTCCATTCAAAGCCAGACGCCCTAAACCTGTGACTGAAACGTGGATAACTGACTCTACTCGCGCCCTGAGACGCGCTTGTAGACAAGCAGAGAGGAGATGGAAGAAGGATAAACTTCCCATCTCCTTGGGGATTTTAAGAGACGGTTTAAGCGAATATCAGAGGGCTGTTAAATGTGCAAAAACACATTTTATTTCAAATCTGAAATAGGCCCCAGTTCCTTTTTACCACTCTTAATTGTCTTTTAAATCCCTGTAACACTCCCTGTGTTGTGCCATCACCTAGTTCCTTTAATGTTTTAATGATAAAGTCTTGGCCATTAGATCTTCACCTCCTCCTCTCACCTTAGACCCAGCTGTGTCTCCTGTGTGCTCAGCTGTCTTCGAGCAGTTTGACCTGGTTTCACTGTCCGAGTTATCTGATGTGGTTAACAAATTGAAACCTTCACAATACCCCTTAGACAGTATTCCTCCCAGACTACTGAAAGACATTTTTACTACTATTGAGACATACATTTGAACTTTGATAAAATCTCTCTCACCTCAGGCTGCGTTCCAACCTTTTTTAAACACGCTGTAGTGCAGCCTCTTGTAAAAAAACTGAACCTTGATCATTCTGTTCTCTCTAACTTTAGACCTATTTCTAAGCTTCCCTTCCTGTCTAAAGTCCAAGAGAAAGTGGTTTTAGCGCAACTGCAGTCGCACCTTGATTTTAACTGCATATCAGAAAAGTTTCAGTCTGGTTTTAAATCACGCCACAGCACAGAAACTGCTCTCCTAAGAGTTTTGAATGATCTTCTTTTAACTGCTGATTCTGGGAATTATGCTAAACTATGCTTTTAGATTTGTCTGCTGCTTTTGATCCCATTGACCACCAAATTATTTTATCACGCCTTGAACTGTGTGTTGGAATTAAAGGTAACTTCCTAAAATGGTTTCAATCATATCTGTCAGAAACGACCTTTTCCGTGCATCTTGGCCTGTATTCTTCAGCTGCAGCCCCACTAGCCTATGGGGTCCCTCAAGGTTCTATCCTAGGTCCCATTTTGTTCAGTCTGTATTTACTACCTCTGGTGTACATTTTTAAAAAGCATAACATTTCTTACCATTTCTTTGCAGATGATTTGCAGGTATACCTGCCTATAAAAGCAAATAAGGAATCTAGGATTGCCTTGCTTAGCTGTCTGAAAGACATTGAATCATGGATGGAAATCAACCTTTTGACTCTTAACGAAAACAAGACAGAGATTTTAATATTTGGACAGTCAGAACTCCTCGATGGCTTTAAGTGTACTCTGCTAGCCTCCTACAGCCGTCCCTCTGTCAGAAATCTTGGAGTCATCTTTGACAAGTGTTTTAAATTTGACAAACAGATAAGCTCAGTTGTCAAGACAAGCTTCTTCCAGCTGCGGCTTCTGGGGAAGGTAAAGGCCTATCTTCCTGGAAATGAATTTGAACAGCTAATCCACCTATTTATAACGTCTCGCTTAGACTGTTGTAACTCCCTGTATATTGGTGTTGATAAGTGTTTGGTCCGTCGCCTGCAGCTGGTCCAAAATGCGGCTGCACGCCTTCTTACAGGGAAGAGAAGATATGACCACATCACACCTGTTCTGGCAGATCTTCATTGGCTTCCTGTCAGTTACAGGATCCAGTTCAAGTACTTACTTTTTTTTTTTAAATCATTGCATGGACTGGCACCACATTACCTGTCTGAGTTGTTGCACCCCCATGCTCCAGCTAGAGCATTGTGCTCAGCTCAGCAGAATATGCTGGTGGTTCCTCGGTGCAGGAAAAAAAAACAGAGGTGACAGGGCTTTCAAATTTTGCAGCTCCCAGACTGTGGAACAGCCTCCCAGTACATATCCGGACTGCTGAGTCTATTGAACTTTTTAAATCACAGCTAAAAACCCACCTCTTTGCACTGGCTTTTAATACTAGTTACATTTTTACATTTGTATGTGTTTCTATATGTTTCTAGTTATTGTGCTTTTCATCATGTTTTCAATTATTGTACTCCCATTGTGTTATTGTATTTATTGCCTGTACAGCACTTTGGTCAACTGAGGTTGTTTTAAATGTGCTATATAAATAAATAAAGATTGAGATTGAGTGCAACATGTAAACAAAAGTATATATGCCAAGTTTCACACACCTGTAAAAAAATTGTAAAACCCATCTCCTACTGTAAATACATCTTGTTATTTTTCTATCCCTGCCATGTTCACACCTCGTCCGGTGTTACGTATGAGTGCACATGCTGGAAATATAATACATTTGGTGCCAAGCAGTCTCTTCTTGGTTCTATCGATAGGGTGTGCAAATGAAAACATTGCACGTTGCCTAAATGCAGCCTGTCTAAATGCTGGAGTGTGAAGAACCTTGTTTGCATGACTGTCCCAAGGCTGTGCTGCACAGTGAAGGAAAACACGGTCAACTCTTACTCACACGCCGCTTCTCCTCGCCTTACGTCACAGTTGCTTTTATTATCTGTCACCAGGTTTTTACTCGTGTCTGAGAGCGGCCACCCGCCCCACCAAAACACGCACAGTGGGGCTTGCATACTACAGTGTAGCCACCCGCTGACTTTTGCAAATATCTGCCCTTTTGTTACAGCGCAGCAGCAGGTGGGACACCATTTAAAAGGTCTGAGCCAGAGGGCCAATAAACAACTTTTTTCTTTATTAGCTACAACGGGTTTTGATATTGCTGGCGGCGCTGCATACTATGTTTCATTATCGACAAATGTGTGGTTTACTTCTTTGATAAATTAGAAAAATGTTCAGTTTGTACAAATTATAATAGTAGAAACCACCCCTCACCAATTACAGTACCTAGGTAAAGTCCTCAAATTGTCAGTTTTTTTTGTTGATAAATCATCCAAAAGGAAAGGATATTTAATTATCTTTGATGACTCATTATGACACATGACACATTATTAATGTATTAACAAAGTGGTTGATGATTAATGCTGAGTCGATCAACATATCAATTAGATCTAATTGCTTCAAATAGGTTTTCTGTGTTCTTTTTTGTATTTGACGCTGATTCATTTAAGCTTACTTAAATATTGTTTCCATATTTTGGTTAATGTTGTATCATGTTAAAGCAGTTGCCCTTTTTATTTGTTGTATTTTCAGACAAATGCGTTAGATACAGTATGGACGTTGATACTGTAATGAGCTCAAAGATACACTTATTCATTTTTGATGAGTAACATTGAATGTAAACAGAAACTTTTGAAATAATGTCACCTCATTACAATGGTTTTTCTCCATTTTCTTTTAGATTAGTTTATCACATGCTCGTACTGCAGCTGCACTGTTTTCCCTGTAAAAGCATCCTCAAGCTCAGCTACATAAAACAGAATATTTGGCACCAAGCAGCTGCATAAAACAGCACCAACTGTCTCCTCTGTGCTCATTTGTGTGCTTTCCTGAAAAAACATATTTAGTAGTATGATTATGTAAGCCCATAAAGTGTGCTTTTATCCGCTGTATATTTCCCCATAGCATGCGTGACGATCTTCCTTTGCTAATTAAACTAAAGGAGAATAACTCACACCAGTGAGATTTCTGTAAGATTATCCAGGCCAAAGTTACAGGGGAGGTGCCGAATCAGGCCGCAATAACACCAGCTCTGCCAGATTTAGAAGCTGTCCTTTAATTTATTACCTTGCCCGGCTCAGTGTAAATTGCTTTTGTTAGCAGTGTTGCTCATTAAAATCCACTTGCAAGCTGACAAAGACAACAACATTCTGTCGAAATAAACCCCAAAGACCTGGGAGAAAGTGTGAGGCAATTAAGAAGGTTTATGAGAGAGTTTAAGTGAAGTCGGACTGTTCCAGTATAATAAAATGTAGGAAATTGTGATTACGAACACAGCACAGAAGACATAATATCAGTGGACATTGCAATAATTAAAACTGCGGGCTCATTTCAGCCCACACAGCCGGCATGTTACACCCGGGACACTTGGTTTAAAATCTTGTTTGGTTATGGAGAAACTCTTAACAGCCCTCTTATTAGCCCCAGACATTTTCCATCCTAGTGTTACCAATATGTTTATTATGGTTAATAAAAGCCAGATTATCTCCAAGATAAACAGATACTATTCCGGCACAGATAGAACCATTCAATTTGCTTATCAACATGCCCTGTGTACAAATGATGTCCAACCTACTCTTGAAATGTAAATGGATGAGAGTAGGTCATGTGTGGATGAATATTAACTCCCCCCTTTTAATAAGAGCAAGTAGAAATGTGCTGCGACACACTAATATTTTCAGTGAAAGACTGCTTACAATATAAAAGGCTTTCAGAAAAAGATATAAAGGTTTTGATGTGGGAACGATTTAGTGTGTGGGTGCTAAGCTACCATCACAGATTTATTAAATTAATAGGTATTTTTTAAATCTTCTCCTAAGGGGGAAAAGAACAAAGACCTGAGGTATTGTCTTTAGGAGAAGCATGAAGGTAGTAGGAGGAGTGAATAATGAGGTTAAGGAGAGGATAGGGTGATCAGTAAATAAGGGACATTCGAGGAGGTATTGTCAAGTGAGAACCAACGAATGGAGGTCAAACAAAGATGGGAACATGGAAGAGTAGAAGGGGGAAATCTACGGCATTGTCTCCTCCTGTGAACCCGGAGGACGGAAAACTAGAACAAGGACACGAGGCTGGAGGGCTTTCTGGCTGCGGGGAAGAGGGAGGAGAAAAAAGGGAGGAATCTTCATCATAGGAGAGAAGGGGAGGAGAAATATGGGTTGTGTGTGTGTGTGTGTGTGTGTGTGTGTGTGTGTGTGTGTGTGTGTGTGTGTGTGTGTGTGTGTGTGTGTGTGTGTGTGTGTGTGTGTGTGTGTGTGTGTGTGTGTCTCCTTCAGTACTTGATCTGGTCCTCTCTTTCTTCTCGTTTCCTGTGGTGCATAATCATTATACAGTAGTTGGACTTATTTTTTTCATAGTTTCTGTCAATCCTCTTTAGACTTAATGGAGACATTTCATTACGCTAGATTGTCCATCAGACAGGTAACACACTTTCGATTCAGTTTCTGTTTTACTTTGTCTAACTGGGAAATTTGACCAAAAGTCAATATGGCTGAGGAGGGCTTAGCACTACCATAATGGATATTTCTGGTTTATAATGCAACTTCTTTGAATATATTTAGTAGGAAAATAATGCTTTGTGGCATTACTTTAAATTATCTTCAAGTTTTCCCAAAATCAAACAACTTTGTGCTTTGAGTAATTGCACAGTCAGGTGTGTTCTCTTTAAAAACAGATAGCTGCCCCAGAAACGTCAGTCACAGCCAGTGTTTGTGGCTGCAGTGTTATAAAGAGAGGAGCTGCTCAGAAAGGTGGACTCTCGACGAGTTTAACATCCCTGACATGTTTACGTCTCCTGGGCCGATCCGCTGTACTCCTCACATTAACCACGTTTGATTGTTTTTTAAAGGGAACTTTCTGTGTTCACCTTCATATCTCAGACTGTTTGATTGGATCGCTCTTTCCGGATGCTTGGTTTTTGGAAAAAGTGTCTAATAGAGCGTTGGCATTATTAATAATAATTTACCTAGCCAGTTTGCGTTCCTTCCCGCAGATTGTTGATCAACCCTGTCAGAGACTTTATGACTCAGCATACCATAATAACCTAGTGAGGCTGTCCAACAACATCATCTCGGACCCAAACCATGTTCTGAACAGCGAATATGAACTGCTGCCATCTATTCGGAGATACAGGGTCCAGCGATTCAATAGTCAGACTGAAGCACTCCTTTGTGCATAAGTCAATCCTCACAGTAATCACAGA